>NC_135232.1:511632571-511887571 GCF_051348905.1 Ranitomeya variabilis
GAGTGTAGGGTGTTGAGTGTAGAGTGTAGGATGTAGAGTGTAGAGTGTAGGGTGTAGAGTGTAGGATTTAGAGTGTAGAATGTAGGGTGTAGAGTGTAGAATGTAGGGTGTAGAGTGTAGGGTGTAGAGTGTAGAGTGTACGGAGTAGAGTGTAAAGTGTAAGGTGTATGGTGTAGAGTGTAGTGTGTAGAGTGTATGGTGTAGGGTGTAGAGTGTAGATTGTAGAGTGTAGAGTGTAGGGTGTAGAGTGTAGGGTGTAGAGTGTAGGATGTAGAGTGTAGATTGTAGGGTGTAGAGTGTAGAGTGTAGGGTGTAGAGTGTAGAGTGTATGGTGTAGGGTGTAGAGTGTAGGGTGTAGAGTGTAGGGTTGAGGGTGTAGAGTGTAGAGTGTAGGATGTAGAGTGTAGGGTGTAGAGTGTATGGTGTAGAGTGTAGGGTGTAGAGTGTATAGGGGGGAGAGTGTAGGGTGTAGAGTGTAGAGTGTAGAGCGTAGAGTGTAGGATGTAGATTGTTGGTTGTAGAGTGTAGAGTGTAGGGTGTAGGATGTAAAGTGTAGAGTGTATGGTGTAGGTTGTAGAGCATAGAGTGTAGGGTTTAGAGTGTGGAGTGTAGAATGTAGAGTGTAGGGAGTAGAGTGTAGAGTGTAGGATGTAGAGTATAGGGTGTAGAGTATAGGGTGTAAAGTGTAAGGTGAAGAAAGTAGGGTGTTGGGGGAAAAGTGTAGGGTGTAGAGTGTAGGGTCTAGGGTGTAGAGTGTAGAGTGTAGGGTGTAGAGTGTAGGGTTTAGGGTGTAGAGTGTAGGGTGTAGATTGTAGAGTGTAGGGTGTAGAGTGTAGGGTGTAGAGTGTAGAGTGGAGAGTATAGGGTGTAAGATGTAAGGTGTAGAGTGTATGGTGTAGGTTGTAGAGTGTAGAGTGTAGGGTTTAGAGTGTGGAGTGTAGAATGTAGAGTGTAGGGTGTAGAGTGTAGGGTGTAGAGTGTAGGATGTAGAGTATAGGGTGTAGAGTGTAGGGTGTAGTGTGTAAGGTGAAGAAAGTAGGGTGTTGGGGGAAAAGTGTAGTGTGTAGAGTGTAGGGTCTAGGGTGTAGAGTGTATGGTGTAGGGTGTAGAGTGTAGGGTGTAGAGTGTAGATTGCAGTATTTAGAGAGTGGCATGTAGGGTGTAGAGTGTAGGGTGTAGAGTGTAGGGTGTAGAGTGTACAGTGTAGAGTGTAGGGTGTAGGGTGTAGAGTGTAGGGTGTAGAGTGTAGAGTGTAGGGTGTAGAGTGTAGGATGTAGAGTGTAGAGTGTACAGTGTAGGGTGTAGGGTGTAGAGTGTAGGATGTAGGGTGTAGAGTGTAGGGTGTAGAGTGTAGGGTGTAGAGTGTAGGGTGAGAGAGTAGGGTGTTGGGGGAAAAGTGTAGGGTGTAGAGTGTAGGGTGTAGAGTGTAGGGTGTAGGGTGTAGAGTGTATAGTGTAGGGTGCAGAGTGTAGGGTGTAGAGTGTAGAGTGTGGGGTGTAGGAAGTAGGATGTAGAATGTAGAGTGTAGGGTGTAGGGTGTAAAGTGTAGGGTGTAGAGTGTAGGGTGTAGCGTTGTAGAGTGTAGGGTGTAGAGTGTAGGGTGTAGAGTGTAGGGTGTAGAGTGTAGAGTGTAGGATGCAGAGAGTAGGGTGTAGAGTGTATGGTGTAGAGTGTAGGGTGTAGAGTGTATAGGGTGTAGAGTGTAGAGTGTACGGTGTAGGTTGTAGGGTGTAGAGTGTAGAGTGTATGGTAAAGAGTGTAGGGTGTAGACTGTAGAGTGTAAGGTGTAGGTGTAGAGTGTAGGGTGTAGAATGTACGGTGTAGGGTGTAGGGTGTAGAGTGTAGGGTGTTGAGTGTAGAGTGTAGGATGTAGAGTGTAGAGTGTAGGGTGTAGAGTGTAGGATTTAGAGTGTAGAATGTAGGGTGTAGAGTGTAGAATGTAGGGTGTAGAGTGTAGGGTGTAGAGTGTAGAGTGTACGGTGTAGAGTGTAAAGTGTAGGGTGTATGGTGTAGAGTGTAGTGTGTAGAGTGTATGGTGTAGGGTGTAGAGTGTAGATTGTAGAGTGTAGAGTGTAGGGTGTAGAGTGTAGGGTGTAGAGTGTAGGATGTAGAGTGTAGATTGTAGGGTGTAGAGTGTAGAGTGTAGGGTGTAGAGTGTAGAGTGTATGGTGTAGGGTGTAGAGTGTAGGGTGTAGAGTGTAGAGTGTAGATTGCAGTATTTAGAGAGGGGCATGTAGGGTATAGAGTGTAGGGTGTAGATTGTAGGGTGTAGAGTGTACAGTGTAGAGTGTAGGGTGTAGAGTGTATAACGTAGAGTGCAGGGTGTAGGGTGTAGGATGTAGAGTGTAGATTGCAGGATGTAGAGTGTAGGATGTAGAGTTTAGAGTTTAGAGTGTAGAGTGTAGGGTGAAGGAGTAGGGTGTAGAGTGTAGAGTGTAGAGTGCAGGGTGTAGGGTGTAGGATGTAGAGTGTAGAGTGCAGGATGTAGAGTGTAGGATGTAGAGTTTAGAGTTTAGAGTGTAGAGTGTATGGTGTAGAGTGTAGGGTGTAGAGTGTAGGCTGTAGAGTGTAAAGTGTAGGATGTAGATTGTAGGGTGTAGAGTGTAGGGTATAGGGTGTAGTGTGTATAATGTAGTGTGTAGGGTGTATAGTGTAGAGTGTAGGGCGTAGAGTGTAGAGTGTAGGGCAAAGAGTGTAGGATGTAGAGAGTAGGGTGTAGAGCGTATTGTGTAGAGTGTAGGGTGTAGGGTGTAGAGTGTATTGTGTAGGGTGTAGAGTGTAGAGTGTAGAGTGTAGATTGCAGTATTTAGAGAGTGGTATGTAGGGTGTAGAGTGTAGGGTGTAGATTGTAGGGTGTAGAGTGTACCGTGTAGAGTGTAGGGTGTAGAGTGTATAGTGTAGAGTGCAGGGTGTAGGGTGTAGGATGTAGAGTGTAGAGTGCAGGATGTAGAGTGTAGGATGTAGAGTTTAGAGTTTAGAGTGTAGAGTGTATGGTGAAGAGTGTAGGGTGTAGAGTGTATAGTGTAGAGTGCAGGGTGTAGGGTGTAGGATGTAGAGTGTAGAGTGCAGGATGTAGAGTGTAGGATGTAGAGTTTAGAGTTAGAGTGTAGAGTGTATGGTGTAGAGTGAAGGGTGTAGAGTGTAGGGTGTAGAGTGTAAAGTGTAGGATGTAGAGTGTAGGGTGTAGAGTGTAGAGTGTAGAGCGTAGAGTGTAGGATGTAGATTGTAGGTTGTAGAGTGTAGAGTGTAGGGTGTAGGATGTAAAGTGTAGAGTGTATGGTGTAGGTTGTAGAGCATAGAGTGTAGGGTTTAGAGTGTGGAGTGTAGAATGTAGAGTGTAGGGAGTAGAGTGTAGAGTGTAGGATGTAGAGTATAGGGTGTAGAGTATAGGGTGTAAAGTGTAAGGTGAAGAAAGTAGAATGTTGGGGGAAAGTGTAGGGTGTAGAGTGTATAGGGGTAGAGTGTAGAGTGTAGGGTGTAGAGTGTAGGGTTTAGGGTGTAGAGTGTAGGGTGTAGATTGTAGAGTGTAGGGTGTAGAGTGTAGGGTGTAGAGTGTAGAGTGGAGAGTGTAGGGTGTAAGATGTAAGGTGTAGAGTGTATGGTGTAGGTTGTAGAGTGTATAGTGTAGGGTTTAGAGTGTGGAGTGTAGAATGTAGAGTGTAGGGTGTAGAGTGTAGGGTGTAGAGTGTAGGATGTAGACTATAGGGTGTAGAGTGTAGGGTGTAGTGTGTAAGGTGAAGAAAGTAGGGTGTTGGGGGAAAGTGTAGGGTGTAGAGTGTAGGGTCTAGGGTGTAGAGTGTATGGTGTAGGGTGTAGAGTGTAGGGTGTAGAGTGTAGGGTGTAGAGTGTACAGTGTAGAGTGTAGGGTGTAGGGTGTAGAGTGTAGGGTGTAGAGTGTAGAGCGTAGAGTGTAGGGTGTAGAGTGTAGGATGTAGAGTGTAGAGTGTACAGTGTAGGGTGTAGGGTGTAGAGTGTAGGATGTAGGGTGTAGAGTGTAGGGTGTAGAGTGTAGAGTGTTGGATGTAGAGTGTAGAATGTAGGATGTAGGGTGTAGAGTGTAGGATGTAGAATGTAGAGTGTAGAGTGTAGAGAGTAGGATGTAGAGTGTAGGGTGTAGGGTGTATAGTGTAGAGTGTAGAGTGAAGAGTGTAGGATGTAGAGTGTAGGGTGTAGAGTGTAGGGTGGAGGGTGTGTAGAGTGTAGGGTGGAGAATGTAGGGGGTTGAGTGTAGTGTGTAGGGTGCAGAGTGTATAGTGTAGGGTGTAGAGTGTATGGTGTAGAATGTAGGGTGTAGGGTGTATGGTGTAGAATGTAGAGTGTAGGGTGTAGAGTGTAGAGTGTAGAGTGTAGGGTGTAGGATGTAAGGTGTAGAGTGTATGGTGTAGGTTGTAGAGTGTATAGTGTAGGGTTTAGAGTGTGGAGTGTAGAATGTAGAGTGTAGGGTGTAGAGTGTAGGGTGTAGAGTGTAGGATGTAGACTATAGGGTGTAGAGTGTAGGGTGTAGTGTGTAAGGTGAAGAAAGTAGGGTGTTGGGGGAAAAGTGTAGGGTGTAGAGTGTAGGGTCTAGGGTGTAGAGTGTATGGTGTAGGGTGTAGAGTGTAGGGTGTAGAGTGTAGGGTGTAGAGTGTACAGTGTAGAGTGTAGGGTGTAGAGTGTAGGGTTGTAGAGTGTAGAGCGTAGAGTGTAGGGTGTAGAGTGTAGGATGTAGAGTGTAGAGTGTACAGTGTAGGGTGTAGGGTGTAGAGTGTAGGATGTAGGGTGTAGAGTGTAGGGTGTAGAGTGTAGAGTGTTGGATGTAGAGTGTAGAATGTAGGATGTAGGGTGTAGAGTGTAGGATGTAGAATGTAGAGTGTAGAGTGTAGAGAGTAGGATGTAGAGTGTAGGTGTAGGGTGTATAGTGTAGAGTGTAGAGTGAAGAGTGTAGGATGTAGAGTGTAGGGTGTAGAGTGTAGGGTGGAGGGTTGTAGAGTGTAGGGTGGAGAATGTAGGGGGTTGAGTGTAGTGTGTAGGGTGCAGAGTGTATAGTGTAGGGTTGTAGAGTGTATGGTGTAGAATGTAGGGTGAAGGGTGTATGGTGTAGAATGTAGAGTGTAGGGTGTAGAGTGTAGAGTGTAGAGTGTAGGGTGTAGGATGTAGAGTGTAGGGTGTAGAGTGTAGGGTGTAGAGTGTACAGTGTAGAGTGTAGGGTGTAGAGTGTAGGGTGTAGAGTGTAGAGTGTAGGGTGTAGGGTGTAGAGTGTAGAGTGTACAGTGTAGGGTGTAGGGTGTAGAGTGTAGGGTGTAGAGTGTAGAGTGTAGGGTGTAGAGTGTAGGGTGTAGGGTGTAGCGTGTAGGGTGTAGAGTGTAGGGTGTAGAGTGTAGAGTGTAGAATGTAGAGTGTAGGGTGTACAGTGTAGAGTGTAGAGTGTGGGGTGTAGAGTGTAGGATGTAGAGTGTAGAGTGTAGGGTGTAGAGTGTAGTTTGTAGGGTGTAGAGTGGAGGATGTAGTGTGTAGGATGTAGAGTGTAGGGTGGAGAGTGTATGGTGGAGAGTGTAGGGTGTAGGGTGTAGGGTGAGAGTGTAGAGTGTAGGGTGTAGGATGTAGAGTGTAGAGTGTAGGGTGTATGTTGTAGAGTGTAGAGTGTTGGGTGTAGGTTGTAGAGTGTAGAGTGTTGGGTTTAGAGTGTAGAGTGTAAAATGTAGAGTGTATGGTGTATAGTGTAGAGTGTGGGGTGTACGGTGTTGGGTGTAGAGTGTAGGGTGTAGATTGTAGAGTGTAGGGATGTAGTGTGTAGGGTGTAGGGTGTAGAGTGTGGGACGTAGGGTGTAGGATGTAGAGTGTAGGGTGTAGAGGGTATAGTGTAGGGTGTAGAGTGTAGGATGTAGAATATAGGGTGTAGAGTGTAGGGTGTAGAGTGTGGGGTGTAGGATGTAGAGTGTAGGGTGTAGAGGGTAGAGTGTAGGGTGTGTAGAGTGTAGAGTGTAGGGTGTAGAGAGTAGGGTGAAGAGTGTAGGATGTAGAGTGGAGTGTAGGGTGTAGAGTGTAGTGTGTAGAGTGTAGAGTGTATGGTGTAGGGTGTAGAGTGTAGGGTGTAGAGTGTAGAGTGTAGGTTGTAGGATGTAGAGTCTAGCATGTAGTGTGTAGAGCGTTAGAGTGTAGGGTGTAGTGTGCAGAGTGTATGGTGGAGATTGTAGAGAGTAGGGTGTAGAGTGTAGACTGTAGAGTTTTGGATGTAGAGTGTAGGGTGTAGTGTGTAGAGTGTAGGGTGTAGAGTGTAGGGTGTAGAGTGTAGGAAGTAGAGTGTAGAGAGTAGGATGTAGGGTGTAGAGTGTAGAGTGTAGGATGTTGAATGTAGAGTGTAGGGTTTAGAGTGTAGGGTGTAGGGTGTAGAGTAATAGAGACTACTGCTCACCGCTTCCCGTATGCCTGTAGGCCAGTGGAAAGGGCAAGAAAACACAAAAAAATTCAACCTCTGATCATTCTAACACAAATTATGACCCAATGGGGAAATGGGGAAAAATGTGAAATGTTTTCAGTTAGCTCCTATACTAATAGAGACTACTGCTCACCACTTCCCGTATGCCTGTAGGCCAGTGGAAAGGGCAAGAAAACGCAGAAAAATTTCATCCTCTGGTCACTCTAACACAAGTTATAACCTAATGGGGAAATGGGGAAAAATGTGAAATGTTTTCAGTTAGCTCCTATACTAACAGAAACTACTGCTCACCGCTTCCCGTATGCCTGTAGGAAAGTGGAAAGAGCAAGAAAACGCAAAAAATTTCAACTTCTGATCATGCTAATACAAGTTATGACCCAATGGGGAAATGGGGAAAAATGTGAAATGTTTTCAGTTATATTCTATACTAATAGAGACTACTGCTCACCGCTTCCCGTATGCCTCTAGGCCAAAGGAAAGAGCAAGAAAACACAAAAAATTTCAACCTCTGATCATTCTAACACAAGTTATGACCCAATGGGGAAATGGGGAAAAATGTGAAATGTTTTCAGTTAGCTCCTATACTAATAGAGACTACTGCTCACAGCTTCCCTTATGCCTGTAGGCCAGTGGAAAGGGCAAGAAAATGCGGAAAATTTCAACCTCTGATCATTCTAACACAAGTTATGACCTAATGGGGAAATGGGGAAAAATGTGAAATGTTTCAGTTATATACTATACTAATAGAGACTACTGCTCACCACTTGCCGTATGCCTCTAGCCCAAAGGAAAGAGCAAGAAAACGCAAAAAAATTCAACCTATGATCATTCTAACACAAGTTATGACAAAATGGGGAAATGGGGAAAACTGTGAAATGTACATTCTACATCCTACACTCTACACCCTACACTCTACACTCACACTCTACATCCTACACTCTACACTCTACAACCTACACTCTACACTCTACACCCTATACTCTACACTCTACACTCTAAATCCTACACCCTACACCCTACACTCTACACTCTACACCCTACACTCTACAACCTACACCCTACACTATACACTCTACACCCTACATTCTACTCCCTACACTCTACACCCTACACCCTACACTCTACACCCTACCCTCTACACTCTACACTCTACAACCTACACCCTACACTCTACATCCTACATCCTACACCCTACACTCTACACTCTGCACCCTACACCCTACACTCTACAACCTACACTCTACACCCTACACTCTACATCCTACACTCTACTTTCTACACCCTACACTCTACACCCTACACCCTACACTCTACACACTGCACCCTACACTCTGCACCCTACACTCTACACACTACACTCTACACCTACACTCCACCCCTACACTCTACATCCTACACTCTACACCCTACACTCTACATCCTACACTCTACACCCTACACTCTACACTCTACACCCTACACTCTACACCCTACACTCTACACCCTACACTCTACATCCTACACTCTACACTCTACACCCTTCACTCTACTCCCTACACTCTACATCCTACTCTACACTCTGCATTCAACATCCTACACTCTGCAACCTGCATCCAACACTATACACTCTACACCCTACACACTACACTCAACACCCTACACTCTACACAATACACCCTACACTGTACACTCTTCACCCTGCATTCTACTCCCTACACTCTACACTCTACACCCTACACTCTACACCTACACTCTACATCCTACACTCTACACTTTTTACTCTACACCCTACACTCTACACTCTACACCGTACACTCTACACCCTACACTCTACACTCTACATCCTACAGCCTACAACCTACACTCTACACTGTGCACCCTACACTCTACACCTTACCCTCTACATCCTACATTCTACTCTACACCCTACACTCTACACCTTACACCCTATGCTTTACACTCTACACCTTACACTCTGCACCCTACACTCTACACCCTAGACTCTACACCCTACACCCTACACTCTACACCCTACACTCTGCATCCTACATTGTACACTCTACACTCTACTCTCTACACCCTACACTCTACACCCTATACTCTACACACTACAACCTACACCCTACACTCTGCACTCTACACCATACACTCTACACCTTACACTCTACATCCTACACCCTACACTCTACACCCTACACTCTACACCGTACACTCTACACCCTACACTCTACACTCTACACCCTAAACCCTACACCCTACACTCTACACTCTACACCCTACACTCTCTACCCTACACTCTACACTCTACACCCTACACCCTACACCCTACACTCTACACCCTACACTCTACATCCTACACTCTACACTCTACACCCTACACTCTACACACTACACTCTACACCCTGCACTCTACACCCTACACTCTACACCCTACAACCTACACTCTACACCCTACACTCTACATCCTACACTCTTCACTATACACTCTACACCCTACACCCTACAACATACACTCTACACCCTACACTCTACATCCTACTCTCTACACTCTACACGCTACACTTTACATTCTACATCCTACACTCTACACTCTACACCCTACATCCAACACTCTACACTCTACACCCTACACTCTACACTCTACACCCTACACTCTACACCCTTAACCCTACACCCTACAATCTACACTCTACAACCTTCACTCTTTACCCTACACTCTACACTCTACACCCTGCACCCTACACTCTACACCCTACACTCTACATCCTACACTCTACACCCTACACTCTACACTCTACACCCTACACTCCACACCCTACACTCTACACCCTGCACTCTACACCCTACACTCTACACCCTACAACCTACACTCTACACTCTACACTCTATATCCTACACTCTTCACTCTACACTCTACACCCTACACCCTACACCCTACACTCTACACCCTACACACTACATCCTACTCTCTACACGCTACACTTTACATTCTACATCCTACACTCTACACTCTACATCCAACACTTTACACTCTACACCCTACACTCTACACTCTACACCCTACAGTCTACACTCTACACCCTACACTCTGCACCCTACATTTTACTTCCTACACCCTACACTCTACACCCTACACT
Source organism: Ranitomeya variabilis (assembly GCF_051348905.1). NCBI lineage: Eukaryota > Metazoa > Chordata > Amphibia > Anura > Dendrobatidae > Ranitomeya > Ranitomeya variabilis. The sequence goes on from NC_135232.1 coordinate 511,642,103, forward strand.
GTACACCATACACTTTACACCCTTCACTCTACACCCTACACTCTACACCCTACACCCTACACTCTACATCGTACACTCGACATTCTACACTCTACACCCTACACCCTACACTCTGCACCCTACACCCTAAACCCTACACTCTACAATCTACACCCTACAATCTACACCCTACACTCTACACTGTACACTTCACCCTACAACCTACACTCTACACTCTAACCCTACACGCTACACTCTGCATCCTACAATCTACACTATACTCTACACCCTACAATCTACACCCTGCACCCTACACTCTACAACCTACACTCTACATCCTACATTCTACACTCTACCCTCTACACCCTACACCCTACACTCTACACTCTACACCCTACACTCTACACTCTACACCCTACACTTTACACTCTACACCCTACACCCTACACTCTACACCCTACACTCTACATTCTACACTCTACATCCTACATTCTACACCCTACACTCTACACTCTACACCCTACACTCTACACCCTACACTGTACACCCTACACTCTACACTCTACACCCTACACCCTACACTCTACACCCTACACTCTACATCCTACTCTCTACACTCTACATCCTACACTCTACACTCTACACCCTACATCCAACAAACTACACTCTACACCCTACACTCTACACTCTACACTTTACACCCTACACTCTACACCCTACACTTTACATCTTACACTCTACACTCTACACCCTACACCCTACACTCTACACCATACACTTTACACCCTACACTCTACACCCTACACTCTACACCCTACACCCTATACTGTACACTTTGCAACCTACACTCTACACCCTACACTCTACACCCTACAACCTACACTCTACACTCTACACCCTACACACTACATCGTACACTCGATATTCTACACTCTGCACTCTACACCCTACACCCTAAACTCTACACTCTACACCCTACACTCTACACCCTACACTCTACACTCCACCCTACACCCTACACTCTACACTCTAACCCTACACGCTACAATCTGCATCCTACAATCTACACTCTACACTCTACACCCAACAATCTACACCCTGCACCCTACACCCTACACTCTACAACCTACACTCTACATCCTACACTCTAAAATCTACCCTCTACACCCTACACTCTACACCCTACACTCTACACCCTACACTCTACACCCTACACTCTACATCCTACACTCTACACCCTACACTCTACACCCTACACACTACACTCTACACTCTACACCCTACACTTTACACTCTACACCCTACACTCTACACTCTACACCCTACATACTACACCCTACACTCTACACTCTACACCCTACACCGTACACTCTACACCCTACACTCTACACCCAACACTCTACACCCTACACCCTACACTCTACACTCTACACCCTACACTCTACACCGTACACTCTACACCCTACACCCTACACTCTACACTCTAAACTCTACACCCTACACTCTACACCCTACACTCTACACCCTACACTCTACACCCTACACTCTACATCCTACACTCTACACCCTACACTCTACTCCCTACACACTACACTCTACACTCTACACCCTACACTTTACACTCTACACCCTACACTCTACACTCTACACCCTACATACAACACCCTACACTCTACACTCTACACCCTACACCGTACACTCTACACCCTACACTCTACACCCTACACTCTACACCCTACACCCTACACTCTACACTCTACACACTACACTCTACACCGTACACTCTACACCCTACACCCTACCTACACTCTACACTCTAAACTCTACACCCTACACTCTACACCCTACACCCTACACTGTACACTCTACACCCTACACTCTACACCCTACACCCTACACTCTACACCCTGCACTCTACACCCTACACTCTACACCGTACAACATACACTCTACACCCTACATTCAACATCTTACACTCTTCACTCTACAACCTACACCCTTCACTCTACTCCCTACACTCTACATCCTACTCTACACTCTACAATCTGCATTCGACATCCTACACTCTGCACCCTGCATCCAACACTATACACTCTACACCCTACACACTACAATCAACACCCTACACTCTACACAATACACCCTACACTGTACACTCTTCACCCTACATTCTACTCCCTACACTCTACACTCTACACCCTACACTCTACACCTACACTCTACATCCTACACTCTACACCGTACAATCTACACCCTACACTCTACACTCTACATCCTACAGCCTACAACCTACACTCTACACTGTGCACCCTACACTCTACAATTAACCCTCTACATCCTACATTCTACTCTCTACACCCTACACTCTACACCCTACACCCTACGCTTTACACTCTACACCTTACACTCTGCACCCTACACTCTACACCCTACGCTCTACACTCTACACCCTACACTCTGAATCCTACACTGTACACTCTACACTCCACACCATACTCTCTACACCCTACACTCTACACTCTACACCCTATACTCTACACTCTACAACCTACACCCTACACTCTGCACTCTACACCATACACTCTACACCTTACACTCTACATCCTACACCCTACACTCTACACCCTACACTCTACACTCTACACCCTAAAACATACACCCTACACTCTCAACCCTACACTCTACACTCTACACCCTACACCCTACACTCTACACCCTACACTCTACATCCTACACTCTACACTCTACACTCTACACCCTACACCCTACACCCTACACCCTACACTTTACATCTTACACTCTACACTCTACACTCTACACCCTACACCCTACACTCTACACCCTACACTCTACATCCTACTCTCTACACTCTACATCCTACACTCTACACTCTACACCCTACATCCAACAAACTACACTCTACACCCTACACTCTACACTCTACACTTTACACCCTACACTCTACACCCTACACTTTACATCTTACACTCTACACTCTACACCCTACACCCTACACTCTACACCATACACTTTACACTCTACACTCTACACCCTACACTCTACACCCTACACCCTATACTGTACACTTTGCAACCTACACTCTACACCCTACACTCTACACCCTACAACCTACACTCTACACTCTACACCCTACACACTACATCGTACACTCGATATTCTACACTCTGCACTCTACACCCTACACCCTAAACTCTACACTCTACACCCTACACTCTACACTCCACCCTACACCCTACACTCTACACTCTAACCCTACACGCTACAATCTGCATCCTACAATCTACACTCTACACTCTACACCCAACAATCTACACCCTGCACCCTACACCCTACACTCTACAACCTACACTCTACATCCTACACTCTAAAATCTACCCTCTACACCCTACACTCTACACCCTACACTCTACACCCTACACTCTACACCCTACACTCTACATCCTACACTCTACACCCTACACTCTACACCCTACACACTACACTCTACACTCTACACCCTACACTTTACACTCTACACCCTACACTCTACACTCTACACCCTACATACTACACCCTACACTCTACACTCTACACCCTACACCGTACACTCTACACCCTACACTCTACACCCAACACTCTACACCCTACACCCTACACTCTACACTCTACACCCTACACTCTACACCGTACACTCTACACCCTACACCCTACACTCTACACTCTAAACTCTACACCCTACACTCTACACCCTACACTCTACACCCTACACTCTACACCCTACACTCTACATCCTACACTCTACACCCTACACTCTACTCCCTACACACTACACTCTACACTCTACACCCTACACTTTACACTCTACACCCTACACTCTACACTCTACACCCTACATACAACACCCTACACTCTACACTCTACACCCTACACCGTACACTCTACACCCTACACTCTACACCCTACACTCTACACCCTACACCCTACACTCTACACTCTACACACTACACTCTACACCGTACACTCTACACCCTACACCCTACACTCTACACTCTAAACTCTACACCCTACACTCTACACCCTACACCCTACACTGTACACTCTACACCCTACACTCTACACCCTACACCCTACACTCTACACCCTGCACTCTACACCCTACACTCTACACCGTACAACATACACTCTACACCCTACATTCAACATCTTACACTCTTCACTCTACAACCTACACCCTTCACTCTACTCCCTACACTCTACATCCTACTCTACACTCTACAATCTGCATTCGACATCCTACACTCTGCACCCTGCATCCAACACTATACACTCTACACCCTACACACTACAATCAACACCCTACACTCTACACAATACACCCTACACTGTACACTCTTCACCCTACATTCTACTCCCTACACTCTACACTCTACACCCTACACTCTACACCTACACTCTACATCCTACACTCTACACCGTACAATCTACACCCTACACTCTACACTCTACATCCTACAGCCTACAACCTACACTCTACACTGTGCACCCTACACTCTACAATTAACCCTCTACATCCTACATTCTACTCTCTACACCCTACACTCTACACCCTACACCCTACGCTTTACACTCTACACCTTACACTCTGCACCCTACACTCTACACCCTACGCTCTACACTCTACACCCTACACTCTGAATCCTACACTGTACACTCTACACTCCACACCATACTCTTCACACCCTACACTCTACACTCTACACCCTATACTCTACACTCTACAACCTACACCCTACACTCTGCACTCTACACCATACACTCTACACCTTACACTCTACATCCTACACCCTACACTCTACACCCTACACTCTACACTCTACACCCTAAAACATACACCCTACACTCTCAACCCTACACTCTACACTCTACACCCTACACCCTACACCCTACACTCTACACCCTACACTCTACATCCTACACTCTACACTCTACACTCTACACCCTACACCCTACACCCTACACCCTACACTTTACATCTTACACTCTACACTCTACACTCTACACCCTACACCCTACACTCTACACCCTACACTCTACATCCTACTCTCTACACTCTACATCCTACACTCTACACTCTACACCCTACATCCAACAAACTACACTCTACACCCTACACTCTACACTCTACACTTTACACCCTACACTCTACACCCTACACTTTACATCTTACACTCTACACTCTACACCCTACACTCTACACTCTACACCATACACTTTACACTCTACACTCTACACCCTACACTCTACACCCTACACCCTATACTGTACACTTTGCAACCTACACTCTACACCCTACACTCTACACCCTACAACCTACACTCTACACTCTACACCCTACACACTACATCGTACACTCGATATTCTACACTCTGCACTCTACACCCTACACCCTAAACTCTACACTCTACACCCTACACTCTACACTCCACCCTACACCCTACACTCTACACTCTAACCCTACACGCTACAATCTGCATCCTACAATCTACACTCTACACCCTACACCCAACAATCTACACCCTGCACCCTACACCCTACACTCTACAACCTACACTCTACATCCTACACTCTAAAATCTACCCTCTACACCCTACACTCTACACCCTACACTCTACACCCTACACTCTACACCCTACACTCTACATCCTACACTCTACACCCTACACTCTACACCCTACACACTACACTCTACACTCTACACCCTACACTTTACACTCTACACCCTACACTCTACACTCTACACCCTACATACTACACCCTACACTCTACACTCTACACTCTACACCCTACACCGTACACTCTACACCCTACACTCTACACCCTACACTCTACACCCTACACCCTACACTCTACACTCTACACCCTACACTCTACACCGTACACTCTACACCCTACACCCTACACTCTACACTCTAAACTCTACACCCTACACTCTACACCCTACACTCTACACCCTACACTCTACACCCTACACTCTACATCCTACACTCTACACCCTACACTCTACACCCTACACACTACACTCTACACTCTACACCCTACACTTTACACTCTACACCCTACACTCTACACTCTACACCCTACATACAACACCCTACACTCTACACTCTACACCCTACACCGTACACTCTACACCCTACACTCTACACCCTACACTCTACACCCTACACCCTACACTCTACACTCTACACACTACACTCTACACCGTACACTCTACACCCTACACCCTACACTCTACACTCTAAACTCTACACCCTACACTCTACACCCTACACCCTACACTGTACACTCTACACCCTACACTCTACACCCTACACCCTACACTCTACACCCTGCACTCTACACCCTACACTCTACACCATACAACATACACTCTACACCCTACATTCAACATCTTACACTCTTCACTCTACAACCTACACCCTTCACTCTACTCCCTACACTCTACATCCTACTCTACACTCTACAATCTGCATTCGACATCCTACACTCTGCACCCTGCATCCAACACTATACACTCTACACCCTACACACTACAATCAACACCCTACACTCTACACAATATACCCTACACTGTACACTCTTCACCCTACATTCTACTCCCTACACTCTACACTCTACACCCTACACTCTACACCTACACTCTACATCCTACACTCTACACCGTACAATCTACACCCTACACTCTACACTCTACATCCTACAGCCTACAACCTACACTCTACACTGTGCACCCTACACTCTACAATTAACCCTCTACATCCTACATTCTACTCTCTACACCCTACACTCTACACCCTACACCCTACGCTTTACACTCTACACCTTACACTCTGCACCCTACACTCTACACCCTACGCTCTACACTCTACACCCTACACTCTGCATCCTACACTGTACACTCTACACTCCACACCATACTCTCTACACCCTACACTCTACACTCTACACCCTATACTCTACACTCTACAACCTACACCCTACACTCTGCACTCTACACCATACACTCTACACCTTACACTCTACATCCTACACCCTACACTCTACACCCTACACTCTACACTCTACACCCTAAAACCTACACCCTACACTCTACACTCTACACCCTACACTCTCAACCCTACACTCTACACTCTACACCCTACACCCTACACCCTACACTCTACACCCTACACTCTACATCCTACACTCTACACTCTACACTCTACACCCTACACCCTACACCCTACACCCTACACTTTACATCTTACACTCTACACTCTACACTCTACACCCTACACTCTACACCATACACTTTACACCCTACACTCTACACCCTACACTCTACACCCTACACCCTACACTGTACACTTTGCAACCTACACTCTACACCCCACACTCTACACCCTACAACCTACACTCTACACTCTACACCCTACACACTACATCGTACACTCGACATTCTACACTCTGCACTCTACACCCTACACCCTACACTCTACACTCTTCTCCCTACACTCTACACCCTACACTCTACACTCTACACTCTAACCCTACACGCTACACTCTGCATCCTACAATCTACACTCTACACTCTACACCCTACAATCTACACCCTGCACACTACACCCTACACTCTACAACCTACACTCTACATCCTACACTTTAAAATCTACCCTCTACACCCTACACTTTACACTCTACACCCTACACTTTACACTCTACACCCTACACTCTACACCCTACACTCTACATCCTACACTCTACACCCTACACTATACACCCTACACACTACACTCTACACTCTACACCCTACACTCTACACTCTACACCCTACACTCTCACTCTACACTCTACACCCTACACACTACACCCTACACTCTACACTCTACACCCTACACCGTACACTCCACACCCTACACTCTACACCCTACACTCTACACTCTACACCCTACACTCTACATCCTACACTCTACACTCTACACTCTACACCCTACACCCTACACCCTACACCCTACACTTTACATCTTACACTCTACACTCTACACTCTACACCCTACACCCTACACTCTACACCCTACACTCTACATCCTACTCTCTACACTCTACATCCTACACTCTACACTCTACACCCTACATCCAACAAACTACACTCTACACCCTACACTCTACACTCTACACTTTACACCCTACACTCTACACCCTACACTTTACATCTTACACTCTACACTCTACACCCTACACCCTACACTCTACACCATACACTTTACACTCTACACTCTACACCCTACACTCTACACCCTACACCCTATACTGTACACTTTGCAACCTACACTCTACACCCTACACTCTACACCCTACAACCTACACTCTACACTCTACACCCTACACACTACATCGTACACTCGATATTCTACACTCTGCACTCTACACCCTACACCCTAAACTCTACACTCTACACCCTACACTCTACACTCCACCCTACACCCTACACTCTACACTCTAACCCTACACGCTACAATCTGCATCCTACAATCTACACTCTACACCCAACAATCTACACCCTGCACCCTACACCCTACACTCTACAACCTACACTCTACATCCTACACTCTAAAATCTACCCTCTACACCCTACACTCTACACCCTACACTCTACACCCTACACTCTACACCCTACACTCTACATCCTACACTCTACACCCTACACTCTACACCCTACACACTACACTCTACACTCTACACCCTACACTTTACACTCTACACCCTACACTCTACACTCTACATCCTACATACTACACCCTACACTCTACACTCTACACCCTACACCGTACACTCTACACCCTACACTCTACACCCTACACTCTACACCCTACACCCTACACTCTACACTCTACACCCTACACTCTACACCGTACACTCTACACCCTACACCCTACACTCTACACTCTAAACTCTACACCCTACACTCTACACCCTACACTCTACACCCTACACTCTACACCCTACACTCTACATCCTACACTCTACACCCTACACTCTACACCCTACACACTACACTCTACACTCTACACCCTACACTTTACACTCTACACCCTACACTCTACACTCTACACCCTACATACAACACCCTACACTCTACACTCTACACCCTACACCGTACACTCTACACCCTACACTCTACACCCTACACTCTACACCCTACACCCTACACTCTACACTCTACACACTACACTCTACACCGTACACTCTACACCCTACACCCTACACTCTACACTCTAAACTCTACACCCTACACTCTACACCCTACACCCTGCACTGTACACTCTACACCCTACACTCTACACACTACACCCTACACTCTACACCCTGCACTCTACACCCTACACTCTACACCGTACAACATACACTCTACACCCTACATTCAACATCTTACACTCTTCACTCTACAACCTACACCCTTCACTCTACTCCCTACACTCTACATCCTACTCTACACTCTACAATCTGCATTCGACATCCTACACTCTGCACCCTGCATCCAACACTATACACTCTACACCCTACACACTACAATCAACACCCTACACTCTACACAATACACCCTACACTGTACACTCTTCACCCTACATTCTACTCCCTACACTCTACACTCTACACCCTACACTCTACACCTACACTCTACATCCTACACTCTACACCGTACAATCTACACCCTACACTCTACACTCTACATCCTACAGCCTACAACCTACACTCTACACTGTGCACCCTACACTCTACAATTAACCCTCTACATCCTACATTCTACTCTCTACACCCTACACTCTACACCCTACACCCTACGCTTTACACTCTACACCTTACACTCTGCACCCTACACTCTACACCCTACGCTCTACACTCTACACCCTACACTCTGCATCCTACACTGTACACTCTACACTCCACACCATACTCTCTACACCCTACACTCTACACTCTACACCCTATACTCTACACTCTACAACCTACACCCTACACTCTGCACTCTACACCATACACTCTACACCTTACACTCTACATCCTACACCCTACACTCTACACCCTACACTCTACACTCTACACCCTAAAACCTACACCCTACACTCTACACTCTACACCCTACACTCTCAACCCTACACTCTACACTCTACACCCTACACCCTACACCCTACACCCTACACTCTACACCCTACACTCTACATCCTACACTCTACACTCTACACTCTACACCCTACACCCTACACCCTACACCCTACACTTTACATCTTACACTCTACACTCTACACTCTACACCCTACACTCTACACCATACACTTTACACCCTACACTCTACACCCTACACTCTACACCCTACACCCTACACTGTACACTTTGCAACCTACACTCTACACCCCACACTCTACACCCTACAACCTACACTCTACACTCTACACCCTACACACTACATCGTACACTCGACATTCTACACTCTGCACTCTACACCCTACACCCTACACTCTACACTCTACACCCTACACTCTACACCCTACACTCTACACTCCACCCTACACCCTACACTCTACACTCTAACCCTACACGCTACACTCTGCATCCTACAATCTACACTCTACACTCTACACCCTACAATCTACACCCTGCACACTACACCCTACACTCTACAACCTACACTCTACATCCTACACTCTAAAATCTACCCTCTACACCCTACACTTTACACTCTACACCCTACACTTTACACTCTACACCCTACACTCTTCACCCTACACTCTACATCCTACACTCTACACCCTACACTATACACCCTACACACTACACTCTACACTCTACACCCTACACTCTACACTCTACACCCTACACTCTCACTCTACACTCTACACCCTACACACTACACCCTACACTCTACACTCTACACCCTACACCGTACACTCCACACCCTACACTCTACACCCTACACTCTACACCCTACACCCTACACTCTACACTCTACACCCTACACTCTACACCGTACACTCTACACCCTACACCCTACACTCTACACTCTAAACTCTACACCCTACACTCTACACCCTACACCCTACACTGTACACTCTACACGCTACACTCTACACCCTACACCCTACACTCTACACCCTGCACTCTACACCCTACACTCTACACCGTACAACATACACTCTACACCCTACATTCAACATCTTACACTCTTCACTCTACAACCTACACCCTTCACTCTACTCCCTACACTCTACATCCTACTCTACACTCTACAATCTGCATTCGACATCCTGCACTCTGCACCCTGCATCCAACACTATACACTCTACACCCTACACACTACACTCAACACCCTACACTCTACACAATACACCCTACACTGTACACTCTTCACCCTACATTCTACTCCCTACACTCTACACTCTACACCCTACACTCTACACCTACACTCTACATCCTACACTCTACACTTTATACTCTACACCCTACACTCTACACTCTACACCGTACACTCTACACCCTACACTCTACACTCTACATCCTACAGCCTACAACCTACACTCTACACTGTGCACCCTACGCTTTACACTCTAAGTAGTGGAGCGTCGGGTGGTTTCGTCAAACTCAATTTGACAGGTGGACACGCCTCTATCAAAGTGTATCAAAGTGTGTAACCCCGCCCCTCTCCTTGTCTTCTAACAGCAGCTGTGTGGCAGCTCCCCCTCCCTTTTTATATAGTTTAATATTATTATCACTGTATTTGATACAGTGATTGTTATCCCCGTAATTGTTTTATATTAGAGTTTTATATTTATATGTGTTTTATAATGCGCACATTATGTATGTGGGGCATGTTACTATATAGTTTAATATTATTATCGCTGTATTTGATACAGTGAATGTTATCCCCGTAATTGTTTTATATTAGAGTTTTATATTTATATGCGATTTATAATGCGCACATTATGTATGTGGGCATGTTACAACACCCCAAGTGTGAAGGTTGGTGTTTTTATACGTATATTAAAAAAAAAAAAAAAAGCATAGCCCCAGCATTGTTATTCTCATTTATATGTGTTTTATAATGGGCGCATTATGTGTGTGACCATATTACAACAAGCGCCGGTATGAATCGTAGTGTTTTATACGTTTATAAAAAAGCAAAAGACAGGGTATTGTAAAAGTAAAAAGATATTTATTGTAAAACAACTTCTTACAAAATAATATGATCACTTATCCACTATAAGTTGTGGTTCATTATCACTGAACACATTCTAATTGCAGAAACGCCAGGCAAGGTCTGTCTCCTACATAAGTACACTAACAGCTGTGGCCGTGATGCTTGGGGAAATGTATGCATATGCTTTACACCGATGTTTGTGGGGCTCCCCGCAGCTGTTTCTCTGGTACCCCAAATAACGGCGCAAGCAGAGGATGGCTAAAAATAGTTTACTGTGTGAAGTAAGGCATGGTAGAATTCCCACTAGCTGACCAAACACAGAATTTGCTAGCAGCTGTCGCCCTTGAACGACCTCTAACTAGATAACACTCCTAAACAATTATTTAGATCACTGAAGACAAGTGCAGTTTTGATTAAATTGATAATTACAATTAGAACGAGTTAAATTTGAAAATGTTGACGAAATAAAAGCTGTTACGGTTCTTTCGTTTCTTTGTACGACATTCGTGAAATGTTGTAAAACATTCTTGAATGGTAATCCGCGCGCTAAATGATGTAAAACATATACGCAGTAATGGCCGCACGTGTGGGTATACAGGTCTTGGATTTGTGCGTTCTGGTAACAATAATCGTCACAATTCTTATTCAGGAATGTCACAAATTCGCGTGGGAAGATAATATTTTCAGGGCTGAGGCCGTAACTATCAAAAAATACACCCGTCTTATCATCACAGAGTACGATTAATACCCAGTGTCGTCCGGGTTGATTCGCCGGGTCTGTATTCACGATATATGCCGCGGGTCTCTGAGTCACTCTTTCTTCCGGGAGCAAATCACACGGAAACACACCGACGAATATGCGAGCTGTATAATTATCGGACTTCAGTATCGTTGTAAGCTGCAGACTGTCCATCGCTACTTAATTAAAATCATACAAGATCTCTCTCCTATTATTAATTTACAGAATGGTGTGATTGACTGCAAAAACAATCATATTTATCGTGTGGGGTGTCGCTAGCGCAAAGCGGACTTCAGCACGTAGGTTACCTGTTTTAATGAGCGAGAAATGTCCTCCAGGCTCTTGATCAGGCGATAAATCAAAAGCAAATAGAGTGAACCCATCCATAAATTCTTCATGATCTATCGCCATGGCACAATCAGCCTTTTGCTTGCCAGATATATGAGCAAGCGCCATATACTCTCTGATGGCTAAACCATCATTAAAATTAGGATTATAAGGCCTCGCGGGTATCTGCTGGCCGTCCAGATATAAAGCGGCGTGATTGATGTGGTAGTGGTGGAAGTGTAACGGATTTTTTGCGTAAACGCCACTGAACGACTCATTATCCACAAAACCTAATATAACAGTCTTTGGTATCTGACCTAGGAAGAGGTTCTCGTGGTTCGTTATCCGTGCCCCCGCGGCGATGCTGTACACTTTCAGACATGTTCGGTCAATAGCGTACTTTGCTGTTGCGGATAGGAGGGCCTGGCTGTGGCCGATTCGGACAGCCGGAGACACCTGCACTCTTTTCACGTAGAGAGCCGCTTGCGAGATTTGCACCTTCAACGGCTCGGCTTCTGCGGACATGAGGCAGAAAGGATCCTTATTTCTTGTTAGCTTAACCTTAAGGTCAAGCCCGTTCAATATTAACTTTGGCTGATTAAATATATCCCCAAAGATGGGCCCCAAGAGGTCGATGGGTTTCGAGCGAGAAGCTGCATTGGCTCTTTTGATAAATCCCACATTTGCGCCATCCAAGCGCCGGTCATTATGATGACCCGCAGTGTCTTTATAGAACAAACCGGCTGTAAATTGCGATGCCAGCGTCTGCGAGCTGTAATTTAAAAGGGTCTCTATGTACGCTCTATAGCTGTAGAGATTGTCCGATTGCGAGATAAGCCGGTCTCCCAGAGTAATGTCGACCTGGTTAAAAAGGGTGGCTAGAGGATAGTTTATGAGGGCAACACGGGCATCATCGGCGATAGCCGTATTATCTTGCTTCACGATGCGGCAGCTTACGTACAACAGAGTATTGTTCAGATCATATTAATAATCGCCGCTCCCGGATATGAAAAACTCCAACGGTCCATTGTCTGACAGAGCAGCAACCGGCTGTACTTCTACAAATAGAGATTTCTCTATACTTGTTTGTGTCGGGGGTACGTCAAAAATATCCAGTTCAGATTTTGCGCACTCTACAGAAGCGTCATGCAGGAAAGCCATGATAACCGATTAGAAGATGTCGTCCGCAGAGCGTCTTACCCGTTTCTGGCGGCGACGTCTCTTGGCGGTAGTTTTATTCATGAGCATCGGCGGTAAAGGCGGGCAAGCGCGCCTCTTTCTTTTTTGCGCTTTTTTAGCGACATAAACTAATCCAGAACCGTCTTGCTGCGGTTGTGTATTTATCCGTTTCATAAGGGCCGTTGAGGCGGTCGTGACGGCATCCGTCGCAATGTTCCGGACAGCCGTCTTTATGTGTGGTTTTACTAATTCTAGGCCTTTTCTGAAAAGCGGCACGGCGTGGCGAAATAAACCTTTAAATATCCCGGCCAGGCCGGAGCCATACATGTACTCACTCCCGCGGAATCCCTCTAGCCCGTGCCCCGACTGGGCAGTATAGTAGCGGGCATAAACAGCGGGGTCTCCATACACCCTTTGAGACACCATTTTATCGTGTCAATACTGACGCGGTCTGAAATGTAATCGCACTATACACTTCCCGTATCTGAATTTAACAGGCGTAGCCTGGTCCGACATGACTGTAATGTTTATGGAGTCAAAGTGCTGTTTGCACAGCGGTATGTAATCGGGGCGCGTGTAGCGCACAGTGACAATATCATTATCATCGCCGCTAACTTCTACGGTTCGTAACAGCTGAACGTAACTGTCGCCTACAAGCTGGTGCTGAATTATATCGGTGTATACAAAAAGCGAATAAAAACCAGCCTTTGAATCGGGGTAAAAGCGGCGATTCCACGGCATTAAAGCAACGGGGGAGTCATCGACGGTCTGTAGGCCGAAGATAAATTTTAGCTTAGTACCCAGAGCAAACTGTATAGGGGCCGGGTCGGGCAGGATCACCTCTCGGCGTAGGTCATCATACCGTATTCTGTAGGCTGGCGTGGATAAATTCAGCGCTTCTATTCGGGTATTGACCGTGGCAACCAGCTTATGAATGTTCGAGTAAAATCCTGATTTTATGTGATAATGTTCTAACGGTTCGCCGTGTTTCGCGGCGTAGAAGTTCCCTTCAAAAGCCTCAAACGTGTTCCACGTATGGGAGTACTGTATTTCCGTTAACGCCACTTCATAAGCGTCTGAAAGATGAACGGCCCTCGCTAACTTGGTATTGTAATTCGATATGGTGTTATCGGGGTAGATATTAATTGAAGAATTACTGGGAAGAGTCACGAAAAAGGACCGCGCTTCCATAGCTATATATCTGTCAACTCCGAAGCTGGGATCCAACTATTGAATTTTTCGGGGTACCCCAGCCATTTGACGAGGCAGTGACTTACACCCCCGACACGTTTTTTTCTCAAAATCTTTTCCACTCTGTAGATGCGATTCTCATCCATAGGTATTTTTTGCAGCTCCTCCTTATAAAATGACCCCTCTACAGGGTCGCCGGCTAAATCCGCAATTTTATAAAGAGGTTTGTGAAATTTTTTGGAGACCCCGGTAATTAAAAAAATCTCTTCGCTGTACGTTTTCTCATACCCCTTACAGAACGTATCTTTATAGCGGGAAATTCTCACGTGATCAGCGACCTTTAAAGTCGGTTTAATCGGTTTATTAGCAATAGTAGAACTGTAAATATTGCTCCAGATTTGCATAGCGTTTTTCTCTGTCACTTCAGCAGGACTACATCGTATGGTAGAATGATACGTATGATTGTAGCTATGCACCAAATCCGGTAAAATATCAATATACCTAAAGGTATTATGCTTCGTGAGATAGCGCCACATACGAGTTTTTAATGTGCGATTAAAGCGCTCTACCATAGCTGCTTTCACAGCGTTGTTGGTAAAAAAGTGGTGGATATTATGTAAATTACACAGCTGCTTGACTGACGAATTTATAAATTCTTTGCCGCGATCCGTCTGCAATTTCTTCGGTATGCGCTTATCATTTTGAAATATTAATTCGAACGATCTAGCCACACTGGAGCCCGTTTTGCACGACAAAGCAACACACCACGCGTATCTCGATAGAGTATCAATCACCGTCAGGATGTATTTGACATTATCATTTTCCCTTGAATAGTCGATTAAACTTACAAGATCCGCCTGCCATTGTGCGTCAATATTTGAGACATAAATTTTATTTGTCAAAAAATGCTTTCTGATGGGTTTGTGCAGGGTATAAGCATCTTGTCTATCCAGCCACTCAGACACGTCAGATTTCTTTATTCCGCGGTCTCTCGTCGCTCTAAATAATTTGTCTATTCCATAGAATGACCCGGAATTGCCTGCTGTGAAATACTGCTTTTCTAATATGCGATCCCGGGTGTTAGAATCCATGACTGAATAAATGCATGTATCGATAATCAGCAGCCTCCTGCTTTCAGAAATTCAGCTGTATAAAATTTCGTATCAAACGGTGTATTTACCCCAAATATCCCAGGCCAAGATGACTTGCTTAGTTTTTACACAACAGGTGCGAGTCACTAGTGTAATCCGATACTGACTGCTTGAAAACAGTGAAGAGTCGCCCACAGCCTTTGTTTGTTTTTTCTTTAAATACTGGGGCAGAGTGCTACACCTTCCACACAGAAGCCGGCTCTTCTACGACTCTGAATAGCTGATATTTTAAAAGGTAAGTGTCAACTGATTTATTTGCGCTCCGGCATTATAATCCATGTACAGTATGTAATTGTTATACAGGTCCTTCTCAAAAAATTAGCATATAGTGTTAAATTTCATTATTTACCATAATGTAATGATTACAATTAAACTTTCATATATTATAGATTCATTATCCACCAACTGAAATTTGTCAGGTCTTTTATTGTTTTAATACTGATGATTTTGGCCTACAACTCCTGATAACCCAAAAAACCTGTCTCAATAAATTAGCATATTTCACCCGTCCAATCAAATAAAAGTGTTTTTTAATAACAAACAAAAAAACCATCAAATAATAATGTTCAGTTATGCACTCAATACTTGGTCGGGAATCCTTTGGCAGAAATGACTGCTTCAATGCAGCGTGGCATGGAGGCAATCAGCCTGTGACACTGCTGAGATGTTATGGAGGTCCAGGATGCTTCAATAGCGGCCTTAAGCTCATCCAGAGTGTTGGGTCTTGCGTCTCTCAACTTTCTCTTCACAATATCCCACAGATTCTCTATGGGGTTCAGGTCAGAAGAGTTGGCAGGCCAATTAAGCACAGTAATACCATAATCAGTAAACCATTTACCAGTGGTTTTGGCACTGTGAGCAGGTGCCAGGTCGTGCTGAAAAATGAAATCTTCATCTCCATAAAGCATTTCAGCCGATGGAAGCATGAAGTGCTCCAAAATCTCCTGATAGCTAGCTGCATTGACCCTGCCCTTGATGAAACACAGTGGACCAACACCAGCAGCTGACATGGCACCCCACACCATCACTGACTGTGGGTACTTGACACTGGACTTCAGGCATTTTGGCATTTCCTTCTCCCCAGTCTTCCTCCAGACTCTGGCACCTTGATTTCCGAATGACATGCAAAATTTGCTTTCATCAGAAAAAAGTACCAGGTCAGGCGCTTCTGCCGCTGTTTATGGTTCAAAAGTGGCTTTACCTGGGGAATGCGGCACCTGTAGCCCATTTCCTGCACACGCCTGTGCACGGTGGCTCTGGATGTTTCCACACCAGACTCAGTCCACTGCTTCCTCAGGTTCCCCAAGGTCTGGAATCGGTCCTTCTCCACAATCTTCCTCAGGGTCCGGTCACCTCTTCTCGTTGTACAGCGTTTTCTGCCACATTGTTTCCTTCCAACAGACTTACCATTGAGGTGCCTTGATACAGCACTCTGGGAACAGCCTATTTGTTGAGAAATTTCTTTCTGGGTCTTACCCTCTTGCTTGAGGGTGTCAATGATGGCCTTCTTGACATCTGTCAGGTCGCTAGTCTTACCCATGATGGGGGTTTTGAGTAATGAACCAGGCAGGGAGTTTTTAAAAGCCTCAGGTATCTTTTGCATGTGTTTAGAGTTAGTTAGTTGATTCAGAAGATTAGGGTAATAGGTCGTTTAGAGAACCTTTTCTTGATATGCTAATTTATTGAGACAGGTTTTTTGGGTTATCAGGAGTTGTAGGCCAAAATCATCAGTATTAAAACAATAAAAGACCTGACAAATTTCAGTTGGTGGATAATGAATCTATAATATATGAAAGTTTAATTGTAATCATTACATTATGGTAAATAATGAAATGTAACACTATATGCTAATTTTTTGAGAAGGACCTGTATAGGTCCATAGAAAGTAAGGCCGCAAGGACAGGGTCCACTCTGTACCAGCCTGTCACTGTAAACTTGATTACTGTAAACGATATTTATAACCACACGTATGCAGCACATTTCTCATGTACACCACCATGGAATTAATGGTGATATATAAATAATAATAATAGTTAAAAACTGGATCTTTCTAATTCATATATAGTATTATTTATACTACTGATTGGTTATTTTTAGTTATACCCTTCAATCAGATATAAGCCTGACATGGAGGCTTCTAAAGAGGCGTTGGGGCTCCTATTTCTTCCAACACCCTCCCTTTAAAGATATGTAAATTTTAAAATAATATGTCAATAAAGATATTTTTACTTTTATTTACTAATGTGTCACTTCATACCTTGTTAGGTAATTTTTGCTACCCTGCTCCGCACATCTTCAGGTAAATACCTCACGGCTCTGTGATCGGTGCTTTTCTGTCTTCTTCATGCAGCATCTGTCTTAGGAATTTAAGTTTCCTTCTGCGGTATCACAATGCCATCTAGTGGCCAACTCTTTAACTACAGTATTTTACTAGGATTGTTTAGCAGCAATTATTATACCCACATTTGTGTCATTATAGAATCTATCAACAGCAATACCAAAGTCATTTTTGATGTGAGGGTGCTGCCGTGTATATATTTATACTTCTGATTGGCAATTTTTAGTTATACCCTACAAGAAGATATAACCCGGACATGCGGCTCTTCTAAAGAGACGTTGGAGGGCCTATTTTTCCAGCACCCCAGTCTTTTAAAGATATGTAATTTTTAAAATAATATGTCAATAAAGATATTTTTACTTTTATTTACTAGTGTGTCACCTCATACCATGTATTTTTGTCAGCACTAATTCATATATAGTATATATATATATATATATATATATATATATATATATTTGTTATATAGTTAAAATCTGTATTTATTGTCGTTATACATATAGATGAAACTTTTTTTTTTAAATTTAAGATGGAATTCCAATATCCCCGCGATCAATACAGTCCTTTGCTTACAAGCACGCAACTAGGTATACCGAATATAATGTACAGAGTATTGATTCATTCTGATTAAGCCATTATATTATAAGTAATTTATATTAATTATATATACCTGCATTCTTTCTTATTTAAGAGGTGTGTATGTCTCCCGATTATCGCAATAATTTCGCCACGCAGAATTATGAACCCTTTGAACACGTAGCTGCGGAATCGATAGAAGATAGTGAGCCTGCTCTTCACATCATCACAGGTAATTAGATTCTCCTTACTGCATTTAGATAGGGAAAAATATCGTCGTAACACGGTACCGTGATATTTATCTATCCTGTATTACATGTAGGAAACCTATATATATATATATATATATATTATCTATGTTAATCTCGCACCACAGCCAAACACATTTTTATATACCGTAACAAATAAATTTGTGAGTTCGGCATAAATATGCTTATACTATGCAAAAATAGGTAATAAGTACGCGCTGAATACGCTAGTTAGGATGTATTAACAGCTATTATCTACTGTATTACACAAATCACGGCATAATAAATACGCGCTTAAATTATTAACACAAATAATGTCGCAATCCTAAAATATAATACTATTATTAAAACTGATACAACATAAACAGCGGTATACCGTAAACTATATTATACTGTATCAGCTGATTTAATCCCTGTATTTAAACACGAACTAAGTGCAATTTCTCATACAGATACTGACACGCAGCCATCGCTCTGTATACCTGAAAACTGGCGTGTTCCCGAACCATGCGGAAATCTGGATTCAGACGTCGAGATCATAGATGTCAAGAACACTGTAATTTCATCGATACCCGATGCTCCTAAAAGACGTGGAAATTCGTTAAGCATGCGTCTCAAGAATAGAAAAGGTAACGCCTCACTTGAAATACATACGATTCACACTTTTGTGTAGAAAATCACTTCTGTGTTAATAGTTATATTTTATTTACAGCCGCAAAACTAGTTGCCAGAAAAATTCAATTTGAAAAAGAGAATATCCCCGTCTCAACGAGCCCGATCAATGCGATGTCCATTAAACCGGGAGCCGCGGAGATGCAATTCCCGCTTCATACTTGTAAGTGTATATCTGGTCTGCTCTATGCCGGATTTATGCAAATAGTGTTGCAATGATTTCATGGATAACCGACGCAGTTAACTTTTCAAATATTACGCAGGATCTTGGATAACACCCAGCGTGTCGATTTTTTTTTTTTTTTTTTTTTCCAATTTTACAATGGTTTCGCGGGTAACAGACACTTTTGTCATTTCTTTTAGATACGCCGGATCTTCAACCACGAGTTTTGCAACGGCGTAATTACGGAACTGCACAGAATCAACCACAAAGAGCTAGTGCGACTGTGAGAACAACACCTCTCTCCCCCATCTGTGTTGTGGATCGAGAGGGAAGCTACGCGACACCCAAACACACCAGAGACCCAAGCCCCAAGATTCCACATCAAAAATATATGTATGTTTCAAGAGAGAGATCTGCGTCGCAGAACATTAGCCCCTGCATAACTCAGGAAGTCAATAGCATAGTCGACAGTCCGCAAGCTAGTCCTGAAATCAGAGAAATTACGCAGCTCATCGCTGGTAAGAAGAGTAATAACCGTGGTGATATACGTGTGTGTCAAACTGTACAGCCTACAGATACTGCTCTTGCAGGATCTTCTAGCGATTTTACCAATGTATTACCTCTAAAGAAACGTTCAGTGTCACGCCGCCGTATAAGTAAAAAACAGAAAGTTGCTGAACAATCGTCTTACACAGGGAGGCCTGTGTGGGACGATGAACATGTCAAAATGTTTATTGGCATGTCTGATCAGTACGTCCATAACAAACTCGCACAGATCAAACTAAAATCTTTCTGTGACACGTATGAAAGGCTGATAAATGCATGTCCAACCCCTGACATTATCGCAGAGCTATATGATTTTAAACTGAATCATGCCTGTGTACATACAACACCTGTGAATCTAAATAAATCTAAAGCCACCTGACTAAGCTTGGTTGGGCACGGTTTGAAAAAATCCAGAAGGTCGCAAGCAGCTAGAAGTGGGCGAAAGCCAGTTTACAGCGCTATAACTACACAATATCCCCAGAGGTTGTTACATGATTCAACTAATGTTTTACACACCCAAGACAACCCTGGAAGTGACAACACCAGTGCTGTTCCAGATGCTCAGAGCAGCGGGCATCTTGAAACACATACTGAAAATGCGCATGATGCAACCTCTGTAGGTAATGGTGTTTGTGATAATGAAATGATCGTAGATCGTTCAGACGTTTTACAGCATTTTTATCATCATCAAAGGGCTCTCCGCAATTTCAGAGGTCATATACATACGGATCATTTTAGATTTGTAAACTTGGAGCGTGTACAATCATTTGTAGAGGCCGTGAATATTGTTCATGACGGCGTTCAGTCATTACTGGATAGAATCATCAGGGACATTGAACCTGGTGACTTTGTACAGTTAAGGCTTGAATGTGGGGATACTCTAGACCCTATTTTCGCTACAAAACAAACCAGGGAAGATTTTAATTCTGAATCTTTTTTAAATGCCGTTGCCCGTACACTTCAAAGTAACGCTGAATGTCTAGCATCCAATTCGTTAAAGCTAGTCGTCACCATCATTAAAAGTAGCGGGGGTATGCATGTTTTACAACCGCGTATGCCCGGCTAGAGCTCTATTCGCTGCTGGACCGGCTGCAGGAGAGGTGCCTTTATCACGACACAGATTCTGTTATTTTTGTACAGAGCGATGGTCAGTGGCAGCCGCCTTTAGGCGATTACCTGGGCGAGCTGACCAGTGAAATACCCGATGGTACACACATCACAGAATTTGTATCCGCGGGCCCCAAAACTTACGGGTACAAACTCAACACGGGTAAAACTGTCTTAAAAGTTAAGGGGATAACACTAAATGTTGGTAACTCTCAATCTATTAATTTCAACAGTCTAAAAGATCTAGTTCTGGACTACCCGAGCAATTCTGACACAGATACGCAGAAACGTATTGTCGTACAACAGCCGTCCATTGTAAGAAATAAAAAGTACTGGGAGATTGAAACGAGGCCGCTACGCAAAACACAAAAGTGCGTTTATACAAAGCGGCGACTAATTGACGGTTTCACAACCCTGCCTTTTGGGTATTAGCAGAGTATTGCGCTGATGGATACACGCTTGCAACACCCATTCTCATGCATTCTAGCAGGCCCGTCTAATTCTGGAAAGAGCTATTTTGTAAAACAACTGCTGTATAATATTGAAACTAATTTTTCTCAGAAGCCTGATAATATTGTTTGGTTTTATTCGTGTTGGCAAAAACTATATGATGAAATCTCTCTCTCTTTTCCCCACGCCAGATTTGTGGAGGGTCTGCCGAATACATTCGTAGATGATGAATTATTCCCGCCGGAGAAGGTGAATTTGGCTATTGTTGATGACCTCATGGAGAGTGCTAGTGAAAATTGTGAGATAGAAAAAGCCTTTACCAAGTATGTGCACCACAGAAATCTCAGCATTTTCTACCTGGTACAAAACATATTTTGCCAGGGAAAGAAAAGCCGTACGATAAATTTAAACACAAAATACATGGTGCTTTTTAATAACCCCCGAGATAAATTACAAATTTTAACTCTAGCTCGCCAGATGTATCCCGGAAAAACACGTTTTTTCCTAGAAGCTTTTGAGGATGCCACGCGGGAACCTTATGGGTATTTGCTTGTAGATTTGAGAGCCAATACCCCTGAGGAACATTGCTTAAGGACCGGCTTGTTTCCACCAGCATTGCCTGCTGTTTATGTTCAAAAGAAAAACACTTCTAAAAAGTGAATTTTACGCAGGTATCAGACACGCTACGCTGTGTGCGTTGTGCTGTAAAGATGTCTGAGAGACTCCGGCGTAACTGGGCTCTCTTAAAAACTCTGGTGAAGGCAACCCTGGCTGTCCAAAAGTCTATTTTGCGCAATGCGAGCAATGATTTAATTACAGCCATAGGCGAGATTGCTTTAAACATCTTAAAAGGCAGGATTCCGCTGAAAGAGCGTCAAAAAGGCATATTAAAGAAGTGGCATAAAGCTATAAGAACCCTGAGCGACAGATCTCAGCCCATAAAGAAAAAGAAGCGGCTACTAAAGCAGGCCGGCGGGTTTATCGGACCTCTTTTAGCTTTTGCAATCCCTATAATAACAAGCCTGCTCGCAGGAAGATAATGGAGCATACAGAGAAAATGTATCTAGTCCCCAAACAGGAGCTAGACAAACTAAGACCCGGCGCTACAGCTAGCATACGCGACAGCGTTATTCAACGCCTTGATGGCGAAATTAGCGACATTTTACAACGTCGTGACATTCCCGATGATGTGAAAATTAAAATGTATAGCGCAGCGCTACAACGATACTTGGTGCATACGCGGCACAGCTCAAAAGAAGTAACGGCTTTAAATATACCGTCTACAGTTGTTGGTAATCCCACTACTAGGAAGCTTTTAGATGAACTAAAAATTTCAAGCAGCGTGCCACACGCTGTATCTACGCCGCGGAAACTAGCTCCGCCGCCGCGTACAATCCAATCTTTACATTCCCCGTCATTAGGTACCACACGTGGAACTCTGCTACCTAAGAGAAGGTCTCTACCGATGCTACAAACCATGTGGCTCACGATGTAAAGAATGTACTTGATAAATATGTCGTACATGACTTGTAACACCATATTATTTTGTAAGAAGTGAAATGATGTATATTCAAACGATACTGTTTATTTTGTAAGAAGTTTGTTGCTGTAAATGTATTTGATAAATATGTCGTACATGACTTGTGTCACCATATTATTTTGTAAGAAGTGAAATGATGTATATTCAAGCGATACTATTTATTTTGTAAGAAGTTTGTTGCTAAATAACCAACGTGCTATTTAATGTGATTGCTTTTATACTCTGCAAGAATCATTGAAATGTCTCTGAGATGTGTTTATTTTACAATAAATATCTTTTACTTTTACAATACCCTGTCTTTTGCTTTTTTATAAACGTATAAAACACCACGATTCATACCTGCGCTTGTTGTAATATGGTCGCACACATAATGCGCCCATTATAAAACACATATAAATGAGAATAACAATGCTGGGGCTATGCTTTTTTTTTTATATACGTATAAAAACACCAACCTTCACACTTGGGGTGTTGTAACATGTACAAATCATATAGAAAATGCCCTAACATTAAAACGTATTTTATTGTTTAAAAACAAGGCACACTGCCAAAACCCAACCAAGAAAAAACACACAAAGAAAGTGCTCAAACACAAAATACCCAAACACTAAGGGCAATATAGACTAGATAACCCTAGCACAAGCAACTAGATACGCCCCTGCCTGGCTGCGGAGGTTGACACCCTAGGGGGGAGCGTTATGGCGCCCCCGCTCCACGATGACTAGCCCTAGTGGCCCTACTGCACCCTACCGCCGCTAGTGGGAGCCTCTACCCAAAAGCTAGAGGATCCTCTATCACTAATACATGAAAATATACTGTGCTAGGGAAAAGCTATATCCCCAATATTAAAAACATTGTTATGAACACATGGCAAATGTTGGGGACACCATATATGGCCGCACTATAGGAGATCACTTAAATATATAAGCCTGAGTACCCTATGAAATGACTGTTGTGCAGGATATAAAACAGTTAGATTGATTAGATGCGTCATTAATTTCAACCTCCTGCAACAACAGCAAATGCGGTGTTTATATTATGCTTTGTATCAACACCATAGGAAAAAAGATATACAGATACTCATCTCCCAGTTTCAGCAGTGGCTCCCCATATGCCCTTATATTATAGCGCCTCTACGCGTTTCGCCCATTCCGGCTCATCAGGAGGCCCGATGTAAAAATGATACGTGTCATATCTGATGGTAAGCAATCTGCCGATACCAAGATACCTGCTTTTGTAATCCCCGCCAACCGCATGCTGTAGAGGACTCCTCCTTCCCATTTCCTGTGGCGTTCTAGGCGATCAACTGCGCATGTCCGCTCCGGAACACAGACGGAGTCACTGCGCATGCCTACTCTGGACCGCACACCACCAGTGAGGGGCCGTCCTCTGATGACGCTGATGCACAGCCACTCCTGCTTTCAGGGTTTAACTGCATATCGAGCGCGCCTGATAGAACATACTACGCGCGTCCCCCATACAGCAGATTGCCCTGGCAACGGTGCATAACAGAAAGCGGACAAGTATGACAAAATGAAGCACACTGCACATGTCACTTCTACAGTGTGTTACCCTGACAGCAATACCCAGCACGGAGCGGCTGCCGATGACCCACCATACACACCCAATCCCGTGGGTTCCCCTATAGCACACAGGTATACAAATATATTGAGCTCAGTAAGACTAATATCAGACATTCCTTCAGTATTCTCTTAGGCAAAATATACTGTCTGATCGCTACTACAACTGCAGCTCCCATTATATGCATAAAACCCTACCATAAGGGCTGCAGTATAGTTCCAGCGGCACTGTATATAGAGCCTACGCCTGGCCCATACTATTCAAAACAGAAGTGATAGATATCTGTAACCTCATTGGGGGTAGTCCTTGCCCCCAGCTTTAGCATAGAGCCATCATCAGGTGCTATACTTATTAGAGATACCACAGGATTATATGTGTGTGTCCATTTTTTCATCTCCACGTAGTGGTGGCTAAAAGCAACACTTACATCTTTTACGGATATACCGACAGATATGAGACATAGCGTGCCTATTTGCCTGCCCACAGTTAGCTTATGGAATGAATGGGACCAAAAAGATTTATGGTAACAGAGAATACAGATGCAGCAAAGCGGTAAGTACTACAGCAGGTATATATACGGATATGTACAGGGATAATACCCACTTCAATATATCATGGAAATCCATGTGATTCCCCATATATATAGGGAATCCATCAAGACTCTAGTATGGCTCGGTTCCATTTCACAGGACTACAAATTCAAGAGATACTCACATATAGGTTGACCCCCCACCTAACAAAAATTTATTTACAAAAAACATGCGTATGATATCTGCTCATTCAGTCCCTTTGGCTCCAGGGACTCTAACCTAAAGATCCACTCACATTCACGTTGGAGGATCATTCTATCATGGTTACCTCCCCTTGGATTCACCTTAACAACCTCTATGATCGTGAATCCCACAGCCGTTGGATCCTCACTGTGGTACGTGTGCATGTGTGTGGCCAGTGGGGTATCCCTTTTATTACGGATATCTCCCATATGTTCACCCACTCTTCTCCTGAACTCCCTCTTGGTCTTTCCCACATAGTCTTTTGGGCAGGAGCAGGATGCCACATATACTACACCTTCTGTTTTGCAATTAGAAAATTCACGTTGGTAGAAGGTTTTACCCGTAGTTGCACTTTGGAACCTTTTACAGGGTCTCATCCATTTACATAGACTGCAGTCCCCACACCTAAAGAACCCACATGGTCTCCTATTTAGCCATATGTCTCTTGGCTTTGGTCTCTGGTACTGGCTATGGACCAACATGTCTCTAATGGACTTACCCTTTCTAAACGTAATATTGGGGCGCTCCCCCACAAGGTCCCTGAGATCCGGATCAAATCTCAGTACGTCCCAGTGCCTAGAGAGGATTCTCCTGATCTCCTGATGTTGTGTATCAAATGTACCAATGATCCTTAGAGTGTCATCCGAGTTCCCTCTTGTGTGTTTCTGCAAAAGGGCTTGTCTGTCAGATTTTTTTGCAGCATCATACGCTCTATTCAGAACATGTCTTGGGTAACCCTTCTCATTAAATCTATTATACATATCCCCTGCTTGACTCTTAAACATATCGTACCTGGAACAGTTCCTCCTCAACCTAAGGAACTGGCCCTTGGGGATCCCTCTCTTGAGGGAGGTGGGATGGTGACTCTGCCAATGCAACAGGCTATTCGTACTCGTCGGTTTCCTATAAATACTAGTGGCAATCCCTCCATTTTTTTCTTTAATAATTTTCAAATCTAGGAATGCCAATTCTCTACTTGCAATCTCAGAAGTGAACCTAAGACCAATATTATTCACATTTAGATGACTCATAAATGCTTCGAACTTCTCTTTAGGACCAGTCCACACCAAAAACACATCATCTATATATCTATACCAAATAGATATATATTCATCCCACCATCTAACATCACCTCCAAAGATTACGGTTTCCTCCCACCAGCCCAGGAACATATTTGCATACGATGGGGCACAGGGACACCCCATCGCAGTGCCCCTGAGCTGGTGGAAGTACTTACCATCAAAACTGAATGCATTATGGGTAAGGATGTATCTAAGGATGTTGAGCACAAACTCATTGTGCTTCCAGCACACAACTGATCTTTGTTGTAAGAAATATCTCACCCCATCTATCCCTGCTTGGTGTGGGATACTACTGTAAAGTGCTTCAATATCAATCGAAGCTAGCCACGTATCTTCCCCCAAATGCATTCCTTCTAGTTTGAGTAGCAGATCGGACGTGTCTCTCAGATAAGACGGGATGGAGGTCACAAAAGGACGGAGAACCTGATCAACATAGATTCCACAATTTTGTGTTAAGGAGTCCACCCCCGAGACGATCGGACGTCCTTTAAGGGGGCGGCACCCCTTGTGTACTTTAGGAAGTGTGTAGAATGTCGCCACCAAGGGACACTTAGGCAACATAAAGTCAAATTCACTTGATGAAATAAGTTTGTGGGATATAGCTTCCTCCAGAATTAGCCTCAATTCACTCTTGAAGGCCTCAAGTGGGTTATTTTCAAGTATCTCATATGTTGTTTTATCCTGCAGGATGGTAGTACACATAGTGCGATATTCCAAATGGTCCATAAGGACTAAGTTTCCCCCTTTATCTGAGGGTTTAACAATAAGTTGGTCATTTCTATTGAGGGTGTCCAATGCCCCCCTTTCACTCTCTGTGAGATTATCCTCACTTTTTCCCAAGTTTCTTGAGGTCCCTCTCTACCAATAGCGAAAATAGGTCAATATTCCCCGAATCCCCCTGTGGCGGCATTCTCACACTTTTATTCCTCAGGGAGGTAAATGGGCCTTTTCCCTCCTCAGGGGCTCTATAGTTCTCCTGAAGCAGATCATATAGGGCTTCATACCCTTCGAGATGTGTTGTAACATGCCCACATACATAATGTGCGCATTATAAATCACATATAAATATAAAACTCTAATATAAAACAATTACGGGGATAACATTCACTGTATCAAATACAGCGATAATAATATTAAACTATATAGTAACATGCCCCACATACATAATGTGCGCATTATAAAACACATATAAATATAAAACTCTAATATAAAACAATTACGGGGATAACAATCACTGTATCAAATACAGTGATAATAATATTAAACTACATAAAAAGGGAGGGGGAGCTGCCACACAGCTGCTGTTAGAAGACAAGGAGAGGGGCGGGGTTACACACTTTGATACACTTTGATAGGGGCTTTTCCACCTGTCAAATTGAGTTTGACGAAACCACCCGACGCTCCACTACTACTCTACACCTTACACTCTGCACCCTACACTCTACACCCTACACTCTACACTCTACACCCTACACTCTGCATCCTACACTGTACACTCTACACTCCACACCATACTCTCTACACCCTACACTCTACACTCTACACCCTATACTCTACACTCTACAACCTACACCCTACACTCTGCACTCTACACCATACACTCTACACCTTACACTCTACATCCTACACCCTACACTCTACACCCTACACTCTACACTGTACACTCTACACCCTACACTCTACACTCTACACCCTAAACCCTACACCCTACACTCTACACTCTACACCCTACACTCTCTACCCTACACTCTACACTCTACACCCTACACCCTACACCCTACACTCTACACCCTACACTCTACATCCTACACTCTACACCCTACACTCTACACTCTACACCCTACACTCTATACCCTACACTCTACACCCTGCACTCTACACCCTACACTCTACACCCTACAACCTACACTCTCCACCCTACACTCTACATCCTACACTCTTCACTATACACTCTACACCCTACACCCTACACTCTACACCCTACACTCTACATCCTACTCTCTACACTCTACACGCTACACTTTACATTCTACATCCTACACTCTACACTCTACACCCTACATCCAACACTCTACACCCTACACTCTACACCCTACACTCTACACCCTAAACCCTACATCCTACACTCTACACTCTACACCCTTCACTCTCTACCCTACACTCTACACTCTACACCCTACACCCTACACTCTACACCCTACACTCTACATCCTACACTCTACACCCTACACTCTACACCCTACACTCTACACTCTACACCCTACACTCTACACCCTACACTCTACACCCTGCACTCTACACCCTACACTCTACACCCTACAACCTACACTCTACACCCTACACTCTACATCCTACACTCTTCACTCTACACTCTACACCCTACACCCTACACTCTACACCCTACACTCTACATCCTACACTCTACACCCTACACTCTACACCCTACACTCTACACTCTACACCCTACACTCTACACCCTACACTCTACACCCTGCACTCTACACCCTACACTCTACATCCTACAACCTACACTCTACACCCTACACTCTACATCCTACACTCTTCACTCTACACTCTAAACCCTACACCCTACACTCTACACCCTACACTCTACATCCTACTCTCTACACGCTACACTTTACATTCTACATCCTACACTCTACACTCCACATCCAACACTCTACACCCTACACTCTACACTCTACACCCTACACTCTACACTCTACACCCTACACTCTGCACCCTACATTTTACATCCTACACGCTACACTCTACACCCTACACTGTACACCATACACTCTACACCCTACACTCTACACCCTACACTCTACACCCTACACCCTACACTCTACATCGTACACTCAACATTCTACACTCTACACCCTACACTCTACACTCTACACCCTACACCCTAAACCCTACACTCTACAATCTACACTCTACACTCTACACCCTACACTCTACACTGTACACTCCACCCTACAACCTACACTCTACACACTAACCCTACATGCTACACTCTGCATCCTACAATCTACACTCTATACTCTACACCCTACAATCTACACCCTGCACCCTACACTCTACAACCTACACTCTACATCCTACATTCTACACTCTACCCTCTACACCCTACACCCTACACTCTACACTCTACACCCTACACTCTACACTCTACACCCTACACTTTACACTCTACACCCTACACCCTACACTCTACACCCTACACTCTACATTCTACACTCTACATCCTACACTCTACACCCTACACCCTACACTCTACACCCTACACCCTACACTCTACACCCTGCACTCTACACCCTACACTCTACACCGTACAACATACACTCTACACCCTGCATTCAACATCTTACACTCTTCACTCTACAACCTACACCTTTCACTCTACTCCCTACACTCTACATCCTACTCTACACTCTGCAATCTGCATTCGACATCCTACACTCTGCACCCTGCATCCAACACTATACACTCTACACCCTACACACTACAATCAACACCCTACACTCTACACAATACACCCTACACTGTACACTCTTCACCCTACATTCTACTCCCTACACTCTACACTCTACACCTTACACTCTACACCTACACTCTACATCCTACACTCTACACCGTACAATCTACACCCTACACTCTACACTCTACATCCTACAGCCTACAATCTACACTCTACACTGTGCACCCTACACTCTACAATTAACCCTCTACATCCTACATTCTACTCTCTACACCCTACACTCTACACCCTACACCCTATGCTTTACACTCTATTCCTTACACTCTGCACCCTACACTCTACACCCTACACTCTACACTCTACACCCTACACTCTGCATCCTACACTGTACACTCTACACTCCACACCATACTCTCTACACCCTACACTCTACACTCTACACCCTATACTCTACACTCTACAACCTACACCCTACACTCTGCACTCTACACCATACACTCTACACCTTACACTCTACATCCTACACCCTACACTCTACACCCTACACTCTACACTGTACACTCTACACCCTACACTCTACACTCTACACCCTAAAACCTACACCCTACACTCTACACTCTACACCCTACACTCTCTACCCTACACTCTACACTCTACACCCTACACCCTACACCCTACACTCTACACCCTACACTCTACATCCTACTCTCTACACTCTACACTCTACACCCTACACCCTACACCCTACACTTTACATCTTACACTCTACACTCTACACTCTACACCCTACACTCTACACCATACACTTTACACCCTACACTCTACACCCTACACTCTACACCCTACACCCTACACTGTACACTTTGCAACCTACACTCTACACCCCACACTCTACACCCTACAACCTACACTCTACACTCTACACCCTACACACTACATCGTACACTCGACATTCTACACTCTGCACTCTACACCCTACACCCTACACTCTACACTCTACACCCTACACTCTACACCCTACACTCTACACTCCACCCTACACCCTACACTCTACACTCTAACCCTACACGCTACACTCTGCATCCTACAATCTACACTCTACACTCTACACCCTACAATCTACACCCTGCACCCTACACCCTACACTCTACAACCTACACTCTACATCCTACACTCTAAAATCTACCCTCTACACCCTACACTCTACACTCTACACCCTACACTTTACACTCTACACCCTACACTCTACACCCTACACTCTACATCCTACACTCTACTCCCTACACTATACACCCTACACACTACACTCTACACTCTACACCCTACACTCTACACTCTACACCCTACACTCTCACTCTACACTCTACACCCTACACACTACACCCTACACTCTACACTCTACACCCTACACCGTACACTCTACACCCTTCACTCTACACCCTACACTCTACACCCTACACCCTACACTGTACACTCTACACCCTACACTCTACACCCTACACCCTACACTGTACACCCTGCACTCTACACCCTACACTCTACACCGTACAACATACACTCTACACCCTACATTCAACATCTTACACTCTTCACTCTACAACCTACACCCTTCACTCTACTTCCTACACTCTACATCCTACTCTACACTCTACAATCTGCATTCGACATCCTGCACTCTGCACCCTGCATCCAACACTATACACTCTACACCCTACACACTACACTCAACACCCTACACTCTACACAATACACCCTACACTGTACACTCTTCACCCTACATTCTACTCCCTACACACTACACTCTACACCCTACACTCTACACCTACACTCTACATCCTACACTCTACACTTTATACTCTACACCCTACACTCTACACTCTACACCGTACACTCTACACCCTACACTCTACACTCTACAACCTACAGCCTACAACCTACACTCTACACTGTGCACCCTACGCTTTACACTCTACACCTTACACTCTGCACCCTACACTCTACACCCTACACTCTACACTCTACACCCTACACTCTGCATCCTACACTGTACACTCTACACTCCACACCATACTCTCTACACCCTACACTCTACACTCTACACCCTATACTCTACACTCTACAACCTACACCCTACACTCTGCACTCTACACCATACACTCTACACCTTACACTCTACATCCTACACCCTACACTCTACACCCTACACTCTACACTGTACACTCTACACCCTACACTCTACACTCTACACCCTAAACCCTACACCCTACACTCTACACTCTACACCCTACACTCTCTACCCTACACTCTACACTCTACACCCTACACCCTACACCCTACACTCTACACCCTACACTCTACATCCTACACTCTACACCCTACACTCTACACTCTACACCCTACACCATACACTCTACACCCTACACCCTACACTCTACACTCTACACCCTACACTCTACACCCTACACCCTACACCCTACACTCTACATCCTACACTCTTCACTCTACACTCTACACCCTACACCCTACTCTCTACACCCTACACTCTACATCCTACACTCTACACCCTACACTCTACACCCTACACTCTACACTCTACACCCTACACTCTACACCCTACACTCTACACCCTGCACTCTACACCCTACACTCTACATCCTACAACCTACACTCCACACCCTACACTCTACATCCTACACTCTTCAATCTACACTCTACACCCTACACCCTACACTCTACACCCTACACTCTACATCCTACTCTCTACACGCTACACTTTACATTCTACATCCTACACTCTACACTCTACACCCTACATCCAACACTCTACACCCTACACTCTACACTCTACACCCTACACTCTACACCCTAAACCCTACAACCTACACTCTACACTCTACACCCTTCACTCTCTACCCTACACTCTACACACTACACCCTACACTCTACACCCTACACTCTACATCCTACACTCTACACCCTACACTCTACACCCTACACTCTACACTCTACACCCTACACTCTACACCCTACAATCTACACCCTGCACTCTACACCCTACACTCTACACCCTACAACCTACACTCTACACCCTACACTCTACATCCTACACTCTTCACTCTACACTCTACACCCTACACCCTACTCTCTACACCCTACACTCTACATCCTACACTCTACACCCTACACTCTACACCCTACACTCTACACTCTACACCCTACACTCTACACCCTACACTCTACACCCTGCACTCTACACCCTACACTCTACATCCTACAACCTACACTCCACACCCTACACTCTACATCCTACACTCTTCAATCTACACTCTACACCCTACACCCTACACTCTACACCCTACACTCTACATCCTACACTCTGCAGCCTACACTGTACACTCTACACTCCACACCATACTCTCTACACCCTACACTCTACACTCTACACCCTATACTCTACACTCTACAACCTACACCCTACACTCTGCACTCTACACCATACACTCTACACCTTACACTCTACATCCTACACCCTACACTCTACACCCTACACTCTACACTGTACACTCTACACCCTACACTCTACACTCTACACCCTAAAACCTACACCCTACACTCTACACTCTACACCCTACACTCTCTACCCTACACTCTACACTCTACACCCTACACCCTACACCCTACACTCTACACCCTACACTCTACATCCTACTCTCTACACTCTACACTCTACACCCTACACCCTACACCCTACACTTTACATCTTACACTCTACACTCTACACTCTACACCCTACACTCTACACCATACACTTTACACCCTACACTCTACACCCTACACTCTACACCCTACACCCTACACTGTACACTTTGCAACCTACACTCTACACCCCACACTCTACACCCTACAACCTACACTCTACACTCTACACCCTACACACTACATCGTACACTCGACATTCTACACTCTGCACTCTACACCCTACACCCTACACTCTACACTCTACACCCTACACTCTACACCCTACACTCTACACTCCACCCTACACCCTACACTCTACACTCTAACCCTACACGCTACACTCTGCATCCTACAATCTACACTCTACACTCTACACCCTACAATCTACACCCTGCACCCTACACCCTACACTCTACAACCTACACTCTACATCCTACACTCTAAAATCTACCCTCTACACCCTACACTCTACACTCTACACCCTACACTTTACACTCTACACCCTACACTCTACACCCTACACTCTACATCCTACACTCTACTCCCTACACTATACACCCTACACACTACACTCTACACTCTACACCCTACACTCTACACTCTACACCCTACACTCTCACTCTACACTCTACACCCTACACACTACACCCTACACTCTACACTCTACACCCTACACCGTACACTCTACACCCTTCACTCTACACCCTACACTCTACACCCTACACCCTACACTGTACACTCTACACCCTACACTCTACACCCTACACCCTACACTGTACACCCTGCACTCTACACCCTACACTCTACACCGTACAACATACACTCTACACCCTACATTCAACATCTTACACTCTTCACTCTACAACCTACACCCTTCACTCTACTTCCTACACTCTACATCCTACTCTACACTCTACAATCTGCATTCGACATCCTGCACTCTGCACCCTGCATCCAACACTATACACTCTACACCCTACACACTACACTCAACACCCTACACTCTACACAATACACCCTACACTGTACACTCTTCACCCTACATTCTACTCCCTACACACTACACTCTACACCCTACACTCTACACCTACACTCTACATCCTACACTCTACACTTTATACTCTACACCCTACACTCTACACTCTACACCGTACACTCTACACCCTACACTCTACACTCTACAACCTACAGCCTACAACCTACACTCTACACTGTGCACCCTACGCTTTACACTCTACACCTTACACTCTGCACCCTACACTCTACACCCTACACTCTACACTCTACACCCTACACTCTGCATCCTACACTGTACACTCTACACTCCACACCATACTCTCTACACCCTACACTCTACACTCTACACCCTATACTCTACACTCTACAACCTACACCCTACACTCTGCACTCTACACCATACACTCTACACCTTACACTCTACATCCTACACCCTACACTCTACACCCTACACTCTACACTGTACACTCTACACCCTACACTCTACACTCTACACCCTAAACCCTACACCCTACACTCTACACTCTACACCCTACACTCTCTACCCTACACTCTACACTCTACACCCTACACCCTACACCCTACACTCTACACCCTACACTCTACATCCTACACTCTACACCCTACACTCTACACTCTACACCCTACACCATACACTCTACACCCTACACCCTACACTCTACACTCTACACCCTACACTCTACACCCTACACCCTACACCCTGCACTCTACATCCTACACTCTTCACTCTACACTCTACACCCTACACCCTACTCTCTACACCCTACACTCTACATCCTACACTCTACACCCTACACTCTACACCCTACACTCTACACTCTACACCCTACACTCTACACCCTACACTCTACACCCTGCACTCTACACCCTACACTCTACATCCTACAACCTACACTCCACACCCTACACTCTACATCCTACACTCTTCAATCTACACTCTACACCCTACACCCTACACTCTACACCCTACACTCTACATCCTACTCTCTACACGCTACACTTTACATTCTACATCCTACACTCTACACTCTACACCCTACATCCAACACTCTACACCCTACACTCTACACTCTACACCCTACACTCTACACCCTAAACCCTACAACCTACACTCTACACTCTACACCCTTCACTCTCTACCCTACACTCTACACACTACACCCTACACTCTACACCCTACACTCTACATCCTACACTCTACACCCTACACTCTACACCCTACACTCTACACTCTACACCCTACACTCTACACCCTACAATCTACACCCTGCACTCTACACCCTACACTCTACACCCTACAACCTACACTCTACACCCTACACTCTACATCCTACACTCTTCACTCTACACTCTACACCCTACACCCTACTCTCTACACCCTACACTCTACATCCTACACTCTACACCCTACACTCTACACCCTACACTCTACACTCTACACCCTACACTCTACACCCTACACTCTACACCCTGCACTCTACACCCTACACTCTACATCCTACAACCTACACTCCACACCCTACACTCTACATCCTACACTCTTCAATCTACACTCTACACCCTACACCCTACACTCTACACCCTACACTCTACATCCTACTCTCTACACGCTACACTTTACATTCTACATCCTACACTCTACACTCTACATCCAACACTCTACACTCTACACCCTACACTCTACACTCTACACCCTACACTCTGCACCCTACATTTTACATCCTACACGCTACACTCTACACCCTACACTGTACACCATACACTTTACACCCTACACTCTACACCCTACACTCTACACCCTACACTCTACATCGTACACTCAACATTCTACACTCTACACCCTACACTCTACACTCTACACCCTACACCCTAAACCCTACACTCTACAATCTACACCCTACACTCTACACCCTACACTCTACACTGTACACTCCACCCTACAACCTACACTCTACACTCTAACCCTACACGCTACACTCTGCATCCTACAATCTACACTCCATACTCTACACCCTACAATCTACACCCTGCACCCTACACTCTACAACCTACACTCTACATCCAACATTCTACACTCTACCCTCTACACCCTACACCCTACACTCTACACTCTACACCCTACACTCTACACTCTTCACCCTACACTTTACACTCTACACCCTACACCCTACACTCTACACCCTACACTCCACACCCTACACTCTACACTCTACACCCTACACCCTACATTCCACACTCTACACCCTACACTCTACACCCTACACTCTACACCCTACACTCTACACTCTACACCCTACAACCTACACTCTACACCGTACACTCTACACCCTACACACTACACTATACTCTACACCCTACACCCTACACTGTACACTCTAAACCCTACACTCTATGCCCTACACCCTACACTCTACACTCTACACTCTACACCCTATACTCTAGACTCTACACCCTACACCCTACACCCTATACTCTACACCTTACACTCTACATCCTACACCCTACACCCTACACTCTACACCATACACTTTACACCCTACACTCTACACTCTACACCCTACACTCTACACTCTACACCCTACACTCTCTACCCTACACTCTACACTCTACACTCTACACCCTACACTCTACACTCTACACCCTACACCCTGCACTCTACACCCTACACTCTACACCCTACAACCTACACTCTACACCCTACACTCTACATCCTACACTCTTCACTCTACACCCTACACCCTACACCCTACACCCTACACTCTACACCCTTCACTCTACATCCTACACTCTACACTCTACACTCTAGACCCTACACTCTACACTCTACACCCTACACTCTACACTCTACACCCTACACCCTGCACTCTACACCCTACACTCTACACCCTACAACCTACACTCTACACCCTACACTCTACATCCTACACTCTTCACTCTACACCCTACACCCGACACCCTACACTCTACACCCTACACTTTACATCCTACTCTCTACACTCTACATCCTACACTCTACACTCTACACCCTACATCCAACAAACTACACTCTACACCCTACACTCTACACCTTACACCCTACACTCTACACCCTACACTTTACATCCTACACCCTACACTCTACACCCTACACTCTACACCATACACTTTACACCCTACACTCTACACCCTACACTCTACACCCTACACCCTACACTGTACACTTTGCAACCTACACTCTACACCATACACTCTACACCCTACAACCTACACTCTACACTCTACACCCTACACACTACATCGTACACTCGACATTCTACACTCTGCACTCTACACCCTACACTCTACACTCTACACCCTACACTCTACACCCTACACTCTACACTCCACCCTACACCCTACACTCTACACTCTAACCCTACACGCTACACTCTGCATCCTACAATCTACACTCTACACTCTACACCCTACAATCTACACCCTGCACCCTACACCCTACACTCTACAACCTACACTCTACATCCTACACTCTAAAATCTACCCTCTACACCCTACACTCTACACTCTACACCCTACACACTACACTCTACACTCTACACCCTACACTCTACACTCTACACCCTACACTCTCATTCTACACTCTACACCCTACACACTACACCCTACACTCTACACTCTACACCCTACACCGTACACTCTACACCCTACACTCTACACCCTACACTCTACACCCTACACCCTACACTCTACACTCTACACCCTACACTCTACACCGTACACTCTACACCCTACATCCTACACTCTACACCCTAAACTCTACACCCTACACTCTACACCCTACACCCTACACTGTACAATCTACACTCTACACCCTACACCCTACACTCTACACTCTACACTCTACACCCTATACTCTACACTCTACACCCTACACTCTACACTCTACACCCTACACTCTACACCCTACACTCTACACCTTACACTCTACTTCCTACACCCTACACCCTACACTCTACACCCTACACTCTACAACCTACACCCTACACTCTACACTCTACACCCTATACTCTACACTCTACACCCTACACCCTACACTCTACACTCTACACTCTACACTCTACACCTTACACTCTACTTCCTACACCCTACACCCTACACTCTACACCCTACACTATACACCGTACACTCTACACCCTACTTTCTACACTCTACACACTACACTCTACACTCTACACCCTACACTCTCCACCCTACACTCTACACTCTACACCCTACACCCTACACTCTACACCCTACACTCTACATCCTACACTCTACACTCTACACCCTACACTCTACATTCTACACCCTACACTCTACACCCTACACTCTACACCCTACACTCTACACTCTACACCCTACACTCTACACCGTACACTCTACACCCTACACCCTACACGCTACACTCTACACCCTACACTCTACACCCTACACCCTACACTGTACACTCTACACCCTACACTCTATACCCTACACCCTACACTCTACACTCTACACCCTATACTCTACACTCTACACCCTACACTCTACACTCTACACCCTACACTCTACACCCTACAGTCTACATCTTACACTCTACATCCTACACCCTACACCCTACACTCTCCACCCTACACTCTACACTCTACAACCTACACCCTACACTCTACACCCTACACTCTACATCCTACACTCTACATCCTACACTCTACACTCTACACCCTACACTCTACACCCTACACTCTACACTCTACACCCTACACTCTACACCCTGCACTCTACACCCTATACTCTACATTCTACACTCTACACCCTGCACTCTACATCCTACACTCTTCACTCTACACTCTACACCCTACACCCTACACACTACACCCTACACCCTACACTGTACACTCTACACCCTACACTCTATACCCTACACCCTACACTCTACACTCTACACCCTATACTCTACACTCTACACCCTACACCCTACACTCTACACTCTACACCCTACACTCTCATTCTACACTCTACACCCTACACACTACACCCTACACTCTACACTCTACACCCTACACCGTACACTCTACACCCTACACTCTACACCCTACACTCTACACCCTACACCCTACACTCTACACTCTACACCCTACACTCTACACCGTACACTCTACACCCTACATCCTACACTCTACACCCTAAACTCTACACCCTACACTCTACAAAACAACAGAACGGAGTATTCAAGTCCCAATACGCATTTTATTTAAAAATTGTATAATTTTATTTATATTATCAAAATATATAATTCAAACTGAGTAATCAAATATAAATACAATACATATAAATAACAGGATTAGTGGAGGAGGAAACACTATAATAGTGGCGGAGCGGATGACAACACCTATCACATCATATCACAAGGACTGCTATTGTGGGAGCCATAGTATGAAAACAGTCTGTGGCAATAGCCCTAATCATCATAGCTATATTGCTCAAAAAGAAAAGGAAAAAAAAAAAAAAAAAAGTTGCAACAGTGCAGGTTATATCACTAGCTAAAGTGCCATAGTACCTACAGGACTCATCACCTCATATCATATAAAGCAGCTTACCCATTAGGTCTGAGATGTCTCACCACGCTCCACACACCACCCCCTTGACGCACGTTTCGCGGTCGCTTTCTCAAAAAGGGGTTTGTTGCTAGCTCACTCTCTCACCGGTTAAAATAGGGCGCATACAGGAAGTCTCATCAAGCGCATCGGCGCACATGTGTCCAAGGTCCAGATCCATCATACCCGGCGGTCGTCAGAGCCGCACACACAGGGGGCGGAAAACCGCTCAGTGACGTCACATGGTGTGTGTGCGGCATCTAATGATAACCGCCCAGGAAGTCAGGTGCATAGACTCTAGAGCACGTGTGCGCACAGCCTGAGACCCTCCCACCGAAGT
This sequence comes from Ranitomeya variabilis, assembly GCF_051348905.1. NCBI lineage: Eukaryota > Metazoa > Chordata > Amphibia > Anura > Dendrobatidae > Ranitomeya > Ranitomeya variabilis. The sequence goes on from NC_135232.1 coordinate 511,684,165, forward strand.
CCATGGCGGCCGCCATTTTCTAAATGATATCCACCCTACACTCTACACCCTACACTCTCCACCCTACACTCTACACCCTACACCCTACACCCTACACTCTACTCCCTACACTCTACATCCTACACTCTACACTCTACACTCTACACCCTACACTCTACACCCTACACTCTAGACCCTACACTCTACACTCTACACCCTACACCATACACTCTACACCCTACACCCTACACTCTACACTCTACACCCTACACTCTACACCCTACACCCTACACTGTACACTCTACACCCTACACTCTATACAATACACCCTACACTCTACACACTACACCCTATACTCTACACTCTACACCCTACACCCTACACCCTACACTCTACACCTTACACTCTACATCCTACACCCTACACACTACACTCTACACCCTACACTCTACACCGTACACTCTACACCGTACACTCTACACCCTACACTCTACACCCTACACCCTACACTCTACACTCTACACCCTACACTCTCCACCCTACACTCTGCACTCTACACCCTACACCCTACACCCTACACTCTACACCCTACAGTCTACATCCTACAATCTACACTCTACACCCTACACCCTACACCCTGCACCCTGCACTCTACATCCTACACTCTACACGCTACACCCTACACTCTACACTCTACACCCTACACTCTACACTCTACACCCTACACTCTACACCCTGCACTCTACACCCTATACTCTACACCCTACAACCTACACTCTACACCCTACACTCTACATCCTACACTCTTCACTCTACACTCTACACCCTACACCCTACACTCTACACCCTACACTCTACATCCTACTCTCTACACTCTACACTCTACATTCTACATCTTACACTCTACACTCTACACCCTACATCCAACACCACCCTACACTCTACACTCTACACTCTACACCCTACACTCTACACTCTACATCCTACACCTTACACCCTACACTCTACACCCTACACTCTACACCCTACACTGTACAATCTACACCCTACATTCTACTTCCTACACTCTACTTCCTACACTCTACACCCTACACACTACACTCTACATCCTACAATCTACACTCTACAATCTACACCCTACGCTCTACACCCTACACCTTACTCTCTACCCCTATACTCTACACCCTACCCCCTACACTCTACACTCTAAATCCTACACCCTACACTATACACTCTACACCCTACACTCTACACCCTGCACTCTACACCCTACACTCTACACTCTACATCCTACACTCTACACCCTACACCCTACACTCTACACCATACACTTTACACCCTACACCCTACACTCTGCACTCTACCCTCTTTACCATACACTCTACACTCTACACCCTACACCCTAAACCCTACACTCTACACTCTTCACCCTATACACTCTACACCCTATACACTCTACACCCTACACTCTACACCCTACAATGTAGAGTGTACCCTACAGTGTAGAGTGTATATCTGCCAGCCACGTTCTGCCACTTACATTGTGTAGTGTAATACAGTGGGCCTGATTTTTGCAGCAGTCTCCCACACAAAAAAGGGACATTTAAATTGCCACTTAGTGGATCTGCGTCAGTTCTGTTTGTCGTATATCTGCCAGCCACATTCTGCCACGTACATTGTGTAGTGTAATACACTGGGCCTGGTTTTTGCAGCAGTCTCCCACACAAAAAAGGGACATTTAAATTGCCACTAACTGGATCTGCGTCAGTTCTGTTTGTCGTATATCTGCCAGTCACATTCTGCCACTTACATTGTGTAGTGTAATACAGTGGGCCTGGTTTTTGCAGCAGTCTCCCACACAAAAAAGGGAGATTTAAATTGCCACTAAGTGGATCTGCGTCAGATCTGTTTGTTGTATATCTGCCAGCCACGTTCTGCCACTTACATTGTTTAGTGTAATACAGTGGGCCTGGTTTTTGCAGAAGTCTCCCACCCAAAAAAGGGAGATTTAAATTGCCACTAAGTGGATCTGCGTCAGTTCGGTTTGTCATATATCTGCCAGCCACGTTCTGCCACTTACATTGTGTAGTGTAATACAGTGGGCCTGATTTTTGCAGCATTCTCCCACACAAAAAAGGGAGATTTAAATTCTCAACAAGTTTATATACACCTTCTACCTTGTTTTACAGTACCATACAATGGTTTTTAGTTTGGTTACATTTTCCCAAAAATGAGGAAGTCTGGTGGAAGAGGCCGTGGGCGGTCATTGCCAGCTGGTAATGATGGTGGTGGTGGAGCATCTGGTGGTAGTAGGAAAATCAAAATAGCACCTAAGGCTCGAGTTGTTCAGACAGCGTCACCGTGTGGATACACAAGGCCTCGAAGGCTCCCTTAACTGGGAGTAGGAAAACTGCTTTTAAAGCCGGAGCAGCAGGAACAAGTTTTGGCTTTCATTGCTGATTCAGCCTCTAGCTCTTTCGCCTCCTCTTCAGAAAGTTTGAAATATAACAGCAGCGTGTCATCAGTGGATGCTCCCGGTCAGGAACAAGTCGCTTCCTTGTGTCCTTCACCCAAAGCAAAAGTGAAGGATGCGGCAGGCGACACTACAGTTTACTCCATGGAGCTCTTTACACATGCCATGCCAGGGTTAGAAAGGGAAATAGTTAACAGCCCATTACAAGATGAATCGGACATGGAGTGCACAGATGCACAGCCACAGCTAGATTATTATGCTATTCCATTGACTCAGATCACTACATTGCCCTCGCAGTGTATTGAGCCAGAATGTGACCCTGATGTGACTATGGTGCCCCGTCCCGAACGTTATAGCACCTTATACGGTGACACAGAGAAAGGTGCACATGACATTGAAGAGGAGGTGATAGATGACACAGTTGTTGACCCAGATTGTCAGCCATTGGGGGAACCGGGTGCCGCTGGCAGTAGCTCTGAAGCAGAGGAGGATGATCCGCAGCAGGCATCTACATCAAAACAGCTTTCATCTGGAAGGCCTGTATCTGGCCAAAAACGTTTGACAAAACCAAAAACACTTTTAGGACAGCGTGGCCATCCGGTTAAAGCAGAACAGCGTGCAATGCCTGAAAAGGTATTCGATAGTAGGAAGAGTGCAGTGTGGGAGGTTTTTAACCAAGATCTGAATGATCAGTGCAAAGTTATCTGTAAGAAATGCTCAAAGACCTTTAGCAGAGGGAAGAATGTTCAAAATTTAAATACAACGTGCATGCGTAGACGTTTAACCAGCATGCACTTGCAAGCCTGGACTAACTACCACACGTCCCGTACCGTTGGTGCACCCACTCAGAATGAAGGTAGTCAGCAACGCTACATTGCTTCCCTCACTGTAAGCCCACCAGTTAGGACACCACCAGCAGAAAATGTGGAGGTATAGTCGCAAGGCCAAAGCAGTCAGGGAATCACAAGGTTATTGGTAGGAAACACTGTATGTAGGCCAACATCGAGAATACCATCACCAACCCTCTCTCCATCTGCCATGTGCACCACCGCCACCACCGCTAGTTCCATAATATGCAGCTCTCCAGTCCAGCTCACCCTACAAGAGACTCTCGTTAGGAAAAGGAAGTACGCATCCTCTCATCCGCGTACACAGGGTTTGAATGCCCACATTGCTAGACTAATCTCGTTAGAGATGATGCCCTACCGGTTGGTTGAAAGCGAAGCTTTCAAAGCCCTGATGGCCTATGCAGTACCACGCTATGACCTACCCAGTCAACACTTCTTTGTGAGAAAAGCCATCCCAGCCCTCCACCAGCATGTCAAAGACCGCATTGTCCATTCACTCAGGCAATCAGTCAGTAGAAAGGTGCACCTCACAACAGATGCATGGACCAGTAGGCATGGCCAGGGACATTACGTGTCCATCACGGTGCACTGGGTTAATGTGGTGGATGCAGGGTCCACAGGGGGCAGCCATAGTGGGACAGTTCTGCCTAGCCCACGGTCTAGGAAACAGTTGGCAGTAGGCATTCGACACCCCTCCTCTTCCTTCTCCTCCTCCAGAAGCGAAAGCTCGTCCAAAGAGCGCAGTCGCCCTACCACTCCATCCGCAGCTGCCAGTGTTGCACACGAGGTGTCACATTATGGAACAGCTAGTGGTAAGCGTCAGCAGGCTGTTTTGGAAATGAAGTGTTTGGGCGACCCCAGACACACCGCGGAAGTACTGTCTGAGTACTTGCAGCAAGAAACTCAGTCATGGCTGGGCAGTGTACATCTTGAGGCAGGCAAGGTAGTCAGTGATAACGGAAGGAATTTTATGGCTGCCATAGCTCTTTCAGAACTGAAACACATACCTTGCCTGGCTCACACCTTGAACCTGGTGGTGCAGTGCTTCCTGAAAAGTTATCCGGGGTTACCAGCCCTGCTCCTGAAGGTGCGAAGACTTTGCTCGCACATCCGCCGGTCGCCTGTACACTCCAGCCGTATGCAGAACCATCAGCGATCGCTGAAGCTTCCCCAGCACCGCCTAATAATTGACGTTGCAACAAGGTAGAACACTACACTGCACATGCTTCAGAGGCTGTGCGAACAGAGGCGTGCTGTAATGTATTTGTGGGAGGATACACATACACGGGCAGGCAGTTGGATGGCAGACATGGAATTGTCAGGTGTGCAGTGGTCGAAGCTACAAGACCTCTGTCAAGTCCTTCAGTGTTTTGAGGAATGCACACGGCTGGTAAGTGCAGACGACGCCATCATAAGCAAGAGCATCCCACTAATGCGTCTGCTGATGCAAAGTTTGACACACATAAAGGAGCAGGCGTCTGCAGCCGAGGATGAGGGAAGCCTTGATGACAGTCAGCCATTGTCTGCTCAGGGAACTCTCCTGGACGAGGTGGCGGGCGAAGAGGAGGAGGAGGAGGATGATGGGGATGAATATTTATTTTGAGGAGGATGCTTCTCGGGGGGCAATAGAAACTGGTGGCGTTGCAAGGTCAGGTACAGGGTTTTTGCGGGATACAAGTGATGTTGCAAGAAAGTGCTCCTCAACCCAGCACAAGCAGTGAATTGACACCTGGAACATTGGCCCACAGGGCTGATTATGCCTTGCGTATCCTAAAAAGGGACCCCCGCATTATAAAAATGATGACCGATGAAGATTACTGGTTGGCCTGCCTCCTGGATCCACGCTATAAAAGGAAATTACAAAATATCATGCTACATGAGAACCTTGAGCAAATATTGGCTACCAAACAAGCAACTCTTGTAGACCGTTTGGTTCAGGCATTCCCAGCACACAGCGGCGGTGATGGTTCTCACACGAGCTGCAGGGGGCAACATGGCAGAGGTGTTAGAGGTGCACAAATCAGAAGTAGCGTTAGACAGAGGGGTTTTATGACCAGGTTGTGGAGTGATTTCGCAATGACCGCTGACACAACAGGTACTGCTGCATCAATTCAAAGTGACAGGAGACAACATTTGTCCAGTATGGTTACGAACTATTTTTCCTCCCTTATCGATGTTCTCCCTCACACGTCACTCCCCTTTGATTACTGGATATCTAAAATAGACACCTCGCCTGAATTGGCAGAATATGCATTACAGGAGCTTGCTTGCCCAGCTGCTAGTGTGCTATCAGAAAGAGTCTTCAGTGCTGCTGGTTCAATACTGACCGAAAAAAGGACTCGTCTGGCTACCCAAAATGTTGATGATCTAACCTTCATTAAAATGAACCAATCATGGATTTCTAATTATTTTGCCCCACCTTCCCCTGCTGACACGTAGCTTGCCTGAAAAATGTCTTGCTTTTGGCCTCCTCTTACTGACTGCTCCAATTCCTCCATTTGCAGCTGCTGAATGTCCACCATAGGCCATTTTTTTACCTCCCTAAATGGGCTAACTCCCCCCACAGGGCTGTGGTCACCACCTAGCGCAAGCAGCCATGCGAGTGCCGTTTGCCTGGACAGGTGGGTGTGCCCACTCTTGGGCGACGGCACTGGCACAGGGTCCCTCATAGTACAATGAAGTGTCTCTGACGGTTCTGGTGCACAACCAAAGTCAGACACACCGTCGTAATATGAGGGGCCCTGTGCCAGTACCACCGCCCATGAGAGAGTGTTCCCCCCCCAGCTCGAACAGTGCTCTACCACTTGCAATACTTACCTCTCCCTGCTCCACCACAGTGTAGTCTGTGCTGATAAATCCTTCAATGGCACTGCCAATACAAATTTGTTGAAATGATAGATGATAGTTAAAATATACAGGGGCCCTGGCCTCTATTTAGACAATTTAATACTTTGCGCCAACTATCACTGTCTGCTACTCAGCAGAGGAGCCCACCCCTGTACGTAGCTATGCCACCTGTTTATTTTTGAAAATTATTTTGGCAGACATTTACCTCACTTTTGGCCTATTAATTGTGTCAGACACTCCTTACAGTTGTCCTCCACGGAACAAAGCTATGCCGCCAGTTTACTGCTGTTACCAATTTTGAACTGCATTTAGCCTACTGACTTTTTTGGGCCTACTAACTGTGTCTGCCACTCCTTACAATTGTCCTCCGCTGAACAACGCTATGCCGCCAGTTCACTCCTGTAACCCGTTTTGAACTGCATTGAGCCTACTTTTTTATTTTAGGCCTACTACTTGTGTCTGTCTGCACCACTCCTTACAATTGTCCTCCGCTGAACAACGCTGTGCCACTTGTGTACCCCTGTAACCAATTTTAAACTGCATTGAGCCTACTTTTTTATTTTAGGCCTACTACCTGTGTCTGTCTGCGCCACTCCTTACAATTGTCCTCCGCTGAACAACGCTGTGCTGCCTGTGTACCCCTGTAACCAATTTTAAACTGCATTGAGCCTACTTATTTATTTTAGGCCTCCTACCTGCCTACTACCTGTGTCTGTCTGCGCCACTCAATACAGCTGTCCTCCATTGAACAAAGCTATGCCGCCTGTTTACTCCTTTTACCATTTTTGAACTGCTTGGAGCCTACTTTTTAAATGTGGGCCTACAACCTGTGTCTGCGCCACTCAATACTGCTGTCCTCCATTGAACAAAGCTATGCCGCCTGTTTACTCCTGTTTTGATTATTAAACTGCATTTGGCCTACTTGTTTGGTTGGGCCTACTAACGGTGTCTGCCGCTCCTTGCTTTTCTCCTCCACTGAACAAAGCTGAGCTTCAATTTTCAGCCTATATCAAATATTAAACTGCATTTGGCCCACTTTATTACTTGGCCCTACTAACTTTGTCTGCCACTCCTTACAATTGTCCTCCGCTGAACAAAGCTATGCCGCCAGTTTACTCCTGTTACCAATTTTGAACTGCATTTAGCCCACTTTATTATTTGGGCCTATATCTGTGTTTCCTCCTCATCCTGCCCATTGCCCAGCCACTGCTAGATGAGTCTGCTGATACATTGACCCAAACCACTACATTCCCCTTGCACTCTACACAGCCAGAATCTGACCCTGCTGAGAGTCAGGTTCCTTTTCCCGCATACTATACCACCTTACACGGGGACAAACAGGATGGTGCAGATGAAAGTGCAGGTTCCTTCATCAGGTGGGGGGGCATACTCGTTGGCAACGTCACTGGCACAGGGCCCCTCATAGTACGCAAAAGTGTCTCCGTCGGCGGGAGGCGGCCCTGCCGTCAAACACACCGCCGTACTTTGAGGGGCCCTGTGCCAGTGCCAATGCAAACAAGTGGGCCCCCTCTGCTTGCTCAGGATTACAGCACTTGCAAAGTTGAAATATTTACCTCTCCCTGCTCCACCGCCGTGACATAGTCCGCGTTTCCTGGGCCCACCCCCCCCACAACTTTAGCCAAATGACCCCCAATTTTCAATGCCTAACTATTATTATAAAGTAAATTAAGATTGACAAGCTTCAGTAATAAGAATTTATGTTTTTGGCATTAAAATAGGCACTGTAGTTGTTTTCCTGAACTCCACTCTCAGCCGACTTTGATTCCCCATTGACTTGCATTGGGTTTCGTGTTTCAGTCGGCCTCCGACTTTTCACAATAATCGGACGATTTCACCCGACCCGACTTTTGACAAAGTCGGGTTTCGCGAAACCCGACTCGATCCTAAAAAAGTTAAAGTCACTCAACTCTACAAGTCTACATATTATCACTAATGTCTTTAGTGCACTTTGTTTCACCATATCATGTCACATACACTCTTTGAAATTATTATTTCTTTTTCATGCATTTAATTGTGCTTCACTTTAACAAATCACATATAATTTAGTAAAATAGTCAATGCTTATTCATGTATTAATAATATTTTTTACATGTTATCACACTTTTTGTTCCTTTATTTTTCATGCTAACATTTTTATGTTAATATTATAATTATATTACGCATAATCCATTTTCCATGATTTATTGGTACTTGATGTACACTTATGGCTCTCCTTCCGCAGGTATTCGTGGTGCATCTCCCACCCATCCGATCTTCCTGGCTCCGTCTTGGTCAGGTGATGTGCAGTCAAGTGCCGGACACCTCTCTTGGCTGTGGGGTGAGCTCCAGGGAGACTGTGAGCTTCAGGACCTTGGATGCATGTGGGCGCATGCATGAAGGCAAAACATGTAATTGGCCGCAGTATGGTCATGTGAGCGTGCAGCGCCCCAGAGTCCTGGTCATTGCAGTGATGTCATTCTTCCACCAGGGGGAGTGATATTACGTCTGATGGCAATAAAGGAGATCTTCCTACCAGGTATCACAAACCATACACCACACTTCACACTCCAGACCACCAGAGGGAGCCTTGCTCCTATCTACTAGGGCACTCCTCACAGAAGGGTAAAACTGGTGGGCTGGATAGAAAGTTAGGGAAAATCTGACTGGGCTTTGCCCAGGCAACACCTGTCAGGCAGACAGTGGGAAAAGAGGAACATCGGAGCTGCAGACAGAGGGTCCCTGACAGGGGTGGCATCCTGTCAGAGGCATAGCAAGACAGAAAGACACGAAGCTGCGCATGCCCCACGTGCGGCAGCATCCTAAGAAAGGACACGAAGAGAATTGTGTTGTAGAGGGTGAGACACGAAGTCATAGCACAAGGAGACATCACCAGAAGGAGTTCTGCCCTGAAATAGGCTGCCTCCTTCTGAGCGGCCGGTGGCCGGTGGCCGGAACACCGAGGGAGCAACAGTCTCCAAGCCTTGCTCCAGAGAGTGGCAGGATAGTCAATTCCAAGTTGGCTGCCCGACCTTAATACCTAAGAAGACACGGTGGCAACTTGTGGGGGTCGAGGCATCTCTAGGGTCCCTAAAAACAAGCCTCAGGCCATCAGTCATACGGGTTTGTCCTATCCATACAATCTGGGGGACAGAGAGGAAGAAATAACATCTAGAACATCTACAAGAGTTACGAGGACCTTACCGAGAAGCTCAGCAGGGAAGTACTACAACACACAGGCGCTAGAGGAAGGCTACTGATTTCCACCTGGATAAGGGGACTCTGGATTTGGCTTCAGACCGGCTGGACTCTGCCTACCCTGTGGTCTGTACCCTGGACTGTGGATGCTGAAGTCTTCAGTAAAAGGTAAAGAGACTGCAACCTTGTGTCCTCGTTATTCCCTGCGCCTTACATCATCCACCATCTCCGTCTACACTTCTGGGAAGCCCTGGGGATACACTTCACCTGTGGGAAGGTATACCATCTAGCTGCAATAACATTACCCCAGCGGACCCATCACAGCAGCGTCAGTCACCCTGACCGAATACCACAGGTGGCGTCACGAACATTATCCCTTTAAAGACATTTACCTTTTGATACGGATGTCCCTAGGGCCACGGACCGGGTCAGCGCCACCGTGACATCCCCCGAACCGGAGGACTCGGCTCCGAGTACCCCACGGCCCTACTAGGAGCGATCCAACCGGAACAGCTTTCTATTTATATCTGACATTTGACACACTAAGGTCACGCCCCCTGAAGAAGCGACATTAACGCTCGCTAAACACGAGTCAGGGTACGTGGCCGCAGCTTGGGCAGGAGTCATCGTATAATGGGTAATTAACCCTTTGATTTTTTATCTAAAATATTACTGCTTAATGAACACTGGGTATTCTACTATCGCATTATATGGGCCTACAGTAGCATGGTTTGATTTGGGTTGACTTGTCCAGTCTCTCTAATTTTCTGTGGGGAGGCTGTTTTGACTCTGCCAAATTTCCTACCATGTGGCCTTTTTTACATCTAGTTAGAATTGTCTGAAATTAGTGTTTTGTTCCTTTGCCCTGGCCCTAGTCTACGGCCACTACATTATGGTCACCCTTGGAGATCACCATTGTTTGTGTATCCATACATATGTAAGAAAATAATTTTTAATAATATTTATGTATTGCATTTACATATAAAATATTCTTTTTGTACAAATAAAATTGTATTTCATAACATATGGTGACTCAGGTTCTCCTTTTTTAAACGAATTGGAATAAATGTAATTTTAAATGTTTTGGGGCTGACGGTTAAAATGGAGGGGGTAAAGTGTGAGGAGGGCACTATCAAAGTGCTGGGAGTATTATTTAATAAGGTTTTAGAAGGTAAGGAGAGCTGGGAGGAATGTAGATTGCGCATAGTACGTAAGTAAAATTTTGGGCACCTGAGAAACTCGACCTTCAGTATTAAGATTTTGATCATAAAAGCGGTGATTCTTCCAGTTTTGCTTTTTATTGGAACAGTTTTTCCACTGCCTTATAGATAAATCAAAAGAGTGGAGAATTTAGTTTTTACATTTTACTGGTCACTAATATAGAAAAACGTAAGAGTCTTTTTAAGACTTGTCACCACGTTGGCATGGCCTTTCGAAACATTTAATTTTTGGGGGGGCTTTTGTATATTAAAATGGTAGTCATGTTGCTGAATAAAAAGAATAAAGGCGTGTGTATGGCAAGTTTTTCAGCTGGTGGGATGTTGTAAGGCTTATGTTGGAAAAAGAGGGATACTAGAGTGCCTGTTGCTTTCAAGTGTCTGGTCTGATATAAGGTGATTGAGAAGTTTGTGAGAAAGCATGATTTACTGAGGGTACCGATGAATGATTTTAAAATGGCTAAGAATACGTTGAAAATAATATGTAAGAATGAGGTGGAGTGTAACATTGTTGGGTTGAGAGGGAATGAAGTTTCGGTTGCATGCAGAGGCGTAGCTAGGGTTTTGGTTCAGGGGGGCGAAACTTCTGAGTGGGCCCCTAACCTGGTAACCTTGATTACAACTGGTGGGAGGCAGCCTAATAGTAGAGGAGAACCTCTGCAGATGACCGCACTGTTACTGAAGATAATCTCTGTATAAAGACCAACATAGATATTACCGCCATATGGTCAGTGGTAAATACCAGCCCTACAGAACATATAAGAGATCACTGCACAGTTACAGATAATGACTTACCGCTGATCATGATGTCCTTTCTGATGGAATCGTTCATTTCTCCCGTCTTTTCCATCTGGCCTGGACAGACACAACTTCTTCCAGCAACGACTCACCTGCAGAGAATACAACAGACACATTTCACTTTTCATATTCCAGCCCCATCACCATCTATTCCCAACCTGCACAAACCCCTTATCCTGCTGATATCCCAATACTGAGCCGCTGCTATTACTGCACCTGCTGTGTGGTTCTCTGGGCCCTCTAAATTCTAAAGCACCCCTCTATAATATAGTAATGCTGGGTGCAAGTGCCCTAGGAAACAGTGCCCACATTTTGCCCCCTAGTAAGCAATAATGCCCTGTGTGTGCCCCTTTGATAGTAACAGTGACCTGAGTTCCCCTATAACAATAAGTGCCCACTTTACATTTAATAATGTCCCGAGTCTCCCCCCCATACAGCTCCCCTATACACAGTATGATGCTCTCTTATACACAGTATAATGCCCCCTCACTGTATAGTACCACCCACACAGTATACTGACCCCTTAGTAGCCTCCAAACTGTTTGATGGCTCCAACACAGTATGATGGCCCCTTCACTGTAATCTACACACTGTATGATGGCCCCCTAGATAGCCTCCATATAGTATAATGCACCAAATCATCCTAAATGTAGTATAATGCACTCCCCATAAGCCTCCATATAGTATAATGCACTTCCCATAGGCCTACTATATATTGTATAATGCACCCCCATAGGCAGACTCTATAGCACAAGGCAGCCCCCATAGGCAAACTCTATATTGTATAATGCATCCCCTATAGGCAGACTCTATTGCACAAGGCAGCACCGATAGGCAGACTCTGTAGTATCAGGCAGCACCGCATAGGCAGACCCTGTAGTACAAAGCAGCACCCCCATAGGCAGACCCTGTAATATAAGGCACCACCCCTATAGGCAGACCCTGTAATGTAAGGCAGCACCCCTATAGGCAGACCCTGTAATATAAGGCAGCACCCCTATAGGCAGATCCTGTAGTGTAAGGCAGCACCCCTATAGGCAGACCCTGTAATATAAGGCAGCACCCCTATAGGCAGACCCTGTAATATAAGGCAGCACCCCTATAGACAGACCCTGTTGTATAAGGCAGCACCCCTATAGGCAGACCCTGTAATATAAGGCAGCACCCCTATAGGCAGACCTTGTAATATAAGGCAGCACCCCTATAGGCAGACCCTGTAGTATAAGGCAGCACCTGTAGTATAAGGCAGCACCCGTAAAAAATAAATAAATACTCACCTCTCTTCCTCCACAGCTCTGAGCGCCCACTCATCTCTATTGCACAAGGCAGCACCGATAGGCAGACTCTGTAGTATCAGGCAGCACCGCATAGGCAGACCCTGTAGTACAAAGCAGCACCCCCATAGGCAGACCCTGTAATATAAGGCACCACCCCTATAGGCAGACCCTGTAATGTAAGGCAGCACCCCTATAGGCAGACCCTGTAATATAAGGCAGCACCCCTATAGGCAGATCCTGTAGTGTAAGGCAGCACCCCTATAGGCAGACCCTGTAATATAAGGCAGCACCCCTATAGGCAGACCCTGTAATATAAGGCAGCACCCCTATAGACAGACCCTGTTGTATAAGGCAGCACCCCTATAGGCAGACCCTGTAATATAAGGCAGCACCCCTATAGGCAGACCTTGTAATATAAGGCAGCACCCCTATAGGCAGACCCTGTAGTATAAGGCAGCACCTGTAGTATAAGGCAGCACCCATAAAAAATAAATAAATACTCACCTCTCTTCCTCCACAGCTCTGAGCGCCCACTCATCTCCTGACAGCGGGTGCCGGCTAGTGACGTCATCGTGCCCCCAGTCAGTGTCTGTGTCAGTGACGTCAGACGCTGAGAGGGGGATGATGGGAGAAGGGGCATAGCGCTCCTTCTCCCATCAATGCGATCAGCTGTATCTGCTAAATGCCGGTACAGCTAACTTTCCTATGACGGGCGGGGGCCCCATTGCGGCCGAGCGGCAGATCAGGGAGATCGATTCTCCCTGCTCTGCCACAGAATGTAACTGTATCAACGCTCGGAGCCCTGGGCAACCGCCCCCTTTGCCCCACTGGTAGCTACGCAACTGGTTGCATGGAAGACTTTAGGTATGCATGGGATGTCTAAAAAGCAGAGGGATATTCTATGGATGTCCTTGTACAATATTGTGCCTTTGAGACAGGTTCAGAATAGTAGAGATCCGGTCAGAACAGATGTGTGCCCGAGAAAAGGATGTGGTGGATGTGAGACTGTGTGGCATACTGTGTGGGACTGTGATTATGCGTACAATGTGTGGAAGAGTGTAGGTGGTTTGTGTAAAGAGTTAGCGGGTGTGAGTTTTATTGATTGGCATGTTGCGATGCTTGGAGTTGTTGCATGTATTAGAGTAGTATGAATAATTATGGCCTGTGTGATGGAGTTCATGGGATGTGAGGAATTTAGGACTTTTCAAATAGAAGCATGTATCTGTGAATGAGTGTGTCAGAATGATCCTTTCTAGGTTATTCTCGATTTATAATTGAGATTCTGATTTGGCTTTTGTCCTAAGTCACATTTCAAGGCCTGTTAAGGGGCCATAGTGATTGTAGGGTCGCTGCTTCCAACAGGTGGCGCTATAGAGTTCTCTGAAGAGGCAATTTGCATCAAGAAAAAAAAGAAAATCTGTTTTAACTCGCTGATATTTAGGCTGATATTTCTTGTTATCCTCACAGGCAGGATTACAATAAAAAGGAGACACCTGTACTATAAAACTGGAGGCAGATAACATAGAATCCACCATTGATAACAGGTGATGGACAAAGCTCACCTCTCTGTACTCACCTTTGTGAAGGTCACATACATAGAACACTGCCATCAAAGGCCTGGGGGTGGGATTAAGGGTAGCCAGGGCCCTGGGGTGTTCAGACTCTCTGGGCCCCCTGGTCATGTGACGGGGTCATGCAACGGGGTCATACGATGGGGTCATCATATACCCGAACCAGATTATTCCAGAAAAATAGTTGCTGACTGAAACTCCACTGCTCATTATCACACATTAACAGTTCCCATCACCAGATCCCAGATAAAACCGGCAGCTTTTGTTTTGGCCAAAAGATTTTTTTAAGCCGCCACCATAACACGGTAGACACTTTTGGCCGGGCCCTACTCTACTGTAACCTATTAAATATTTGTTAAAATATCCAATACAATTTAGGTATATTTTTATTTATTTTTCAATTTTTAAATGTCCAATAATATCACATACAAGGAACAAATACCGCTACACCATGTCCAGACCACATATTACCACCACAGTGATCGAATAATATCACATACAAGGGACAAATACCACAACACCATGACCAGACCACATATTACCACCAGTGACTGAATAATATCACATACAAGGAACAAATACCACCGCACCATGACCAGACCACATATTACCACCACAAAGTGACCAAATAGCACATACAAGGGACAAATACCGCAACACCATGTCCAGACCACATATTACCACTACATAGTGACTGAATACTACAATACAGAACAGTAATAAAAAAAATACTATCACCATAAGAGCCAGTATTCACATGAGATCTGTACTTAGTATGCAGTGTCTGTGTACAGGTAACACAGTGATCACTGGTGATATTATACACAGGAGCTCTGTACTTAGTATGCAGTGTCTGCGTACAGGTAATACAGTGATCACTGGTGATATCATACACAGGAGCTCTTTATATAATGTATAGGTAATACAGTGATCACTGGTGACATTATACACAGGACCTCTGTATATAGTATACAGTGTATAGTCTCGGTGTATAGGTAACACACTGACTCACCAGTGACGACTCTAGGTGAAGTCCTTTATCTTTATTTTTCATCTTTCATCCAGCACTCAGCATCAGGGCTCATCTCTGCAGGAAATAACACAGTTATCTTGAGCTCCGCTTGCAGAACACATTACTTAATTTTTCCCAACTTCTACATTACATCACATGAAGAAAAAAAGGCGACATAGTATCACTCTACACAGTAACTGGACCGCCCCCCCTCAATTAAAACAGTATACTCAAAAAATAAAATAAACACATCACTGCAGTAATAATATCCCTTAATTAGCCCCTATGGTAATAATATTCCCAATCCTAGCCCCTGTGTGTCTCATTCCTGGCATCAGGCATGTGGTCTGCCATCCTGCCCTCATGAGTATCCATTCTGCCCCATATGAACTCCCCATCCTGCCCCATCTGCCTCCATTGTATCCATCCTGCCCCATGATCCTACACGATCTGTCTCCAACCCTGCCCCATCTGTCTCCAATCCTTCCCCCAGTCTCTCCAATCATGCCCCCATGTCTTTCATCCTGCCCCGTGTCTCCAATCAAGCCCGTATCTCCATTCTGCCCCCTATGTCTCCAATCATGCCCCCATGTCAGCAATCCTGCCCTTTGTCTCCAATCATGCCCCCTGTGTCTCCATTCCCCATGTCAGCAATCCTGCCCTTTGTCTCCAATCATGCCCCCTGTGTCTCCATTCTGCCCCATCTGTCTCCAATCCTGCCCCAGTGTCTCCAATCCTGCCCCCAGTGTCTCCAGTCATGCCCCCAGTGTCTCCAGTCATGCCCCCAGTGTCTCCACTCATGCCCTCATGTCTTTCATCCTGCCCCCTGTGTCTCTAATCATGCCCAGTATCTCCATTCTGCCCCGTGTCTCGCATTCTGCCCCCATGTCCAGCATTCTGCCTCCCATGTCCAGCATTCTGCCCCCCCCCGAGTTCAGCATTCTGCCCCCCGTGTCCAGCATTCTGCCCCCCGTGTCCAGCATTCTGCCCCCCGTGTCCAGCATTCTGTTCCCATGGCCAGCATTCTGCCCCCCATTTCCAGCATTCTGCCCCGTGTCCAGCATTCTGTTCCCATGTCCAGCATTCTGCCCCCTTGTCCAGCATTCTGCCCCTTTGTCCAGCATTCTGCCCCCGTGTCCAGCATTCTGCCCCCGTGTCCAGCATTCTGTCCCCATGTGCAGCATTCTGCCCCCCCACACCACTGGGCCCTGGGCTACCGTCCAGATTGACCTCATTATAATCCGACACTGTAGAAGTCAGTGAGTCATCTCCAAACTACTGATGCATATGGTAGTCATAAAGCATATCTATAGAAAATCCAATAATAAAGTCTAGGATGCAGGAATAACAGATTAGAAATTAAGAATATTTTGTCAGTATCTGGTTCAAATTAGTTAAAAAAAAATGTAGGTGACACTAATGCCCTTAGAGAATTCCCTTCCTCTTTTATGTAAATGTTATGCAAATTTTATAATCTCTTGTGTAATCAAAAGTAACCAGAACCACATTCCAATCCATTAACTTCTGGAGGACTTCACCCCTTCCTTGTAGAACCTCACTCACCTCAAGGTTTAAGTTTTAGAAACAATGCTTTGAAGATTAAATAAGTTAATTCCTTAAAGGCCAATTACTTGAGCTTGTGACATCTCAGATACTGTGGAAATGACTGTGCCCATGTCTTTATGTGCTCTGTGTGCTTGTCTGTATAGCGGCCGACTGCACGTGATACATGCTATTCAGCATGATTGAAGCATGATGGAATCCAGAGTGGATAGCTTAGGAATCACACGGTTACACAGACAATTTATTTATTGTGGGGAGAAGATAAGAAGAGGGTACCAAGTAGTGAAGCAGAAGGCGGTAAATAATCCATTTAAATGCTGCTGTAAAAAGAAAAAAGTGAAAATACACCATACCTCAAGAGTCTAAATGGTACACAACCTCCCTCCTCACTCCCATCACTTAAAAATGCTTTTTACCAAGAGCAAATTACTTTAGATTTTAAAGCAGGGGTCTCAAACTTAGCCAGTTAAATGGGCCGTATCTATACATATGGAGCGGCCCCCAGACGCAGGACGGCGGGGTACTCGGTACCGGGTCTATCGGTTCTGAGGATGTCACGGTGGCCTGACCCGGTCCGTGGTCCTGCTAAGGGGCGCCCAATAAAAGGTGTAGGTGGTGGTGTAGGTTGCGGTAAATAACGAGGACACAGGGTTGCAGTCTCTTTACCTCTTTACTGAAGGCTTCGGCATCCGCAATCCAGAGCACTGTTAACCGGGCTGTCCGAGACCGGCCGGTCCGAAGGCACATCCAGAGTTTCCTTTGCAGGTGGAAATCAGTGCCTACCTACTAGCGCCTGGGTGTTGTAGTACTTCCCTGCTGAGCACCACGGGATAGTCCTCACAACTGTCGTGTATGTTTCTGTTCTTTCTCTCTCCGTCCCCCAGATGATATGGATAGGACGCACCCGTATGACGGGGTAGGCCTGGAGTTATTTTAAAGCGACCCTAGAGATGTCCCTCTCCCACAATTGCCTCCGTTGTCTTCATTAGGTGATTAAGGTGAGGCAGCCCACCTAAAGTTGACTGCCCTGCCGTTGGTTTGAAGTAATGCGTGGAGCCCAATACTTCCTCGGCGTTCCGGCCACCGGCTACGCACCTCAGTAGGATGTTGCCGATCTCGGGGCACGACTCCTACTGGCTCTCTTGCCTTTGTGCTGTGATCTCGTTTCTCACTTCTCCACAATAAACCTCGCTTCTAGTCCTTTCTTAAGATACCGCCGCAATGAAGTGCAGGCGCGGCTCCGTAACAATCTGTCCTTTTCGCTAGGCCTCTGTCAGGATCCCACCCCTGACAGGGACCCCCCTGAATCCTCCCAAGCAACCCCTTCTCTCACTAGGTGTTGCCTGGGCAAAACCCAGTCAGCTTCTCCCTGACTTCCTATCCAGCCCCCAGTTTTACCAGATTGTAAGGAGTGGCCTAATACATAGAACCCTTTGCTCCCCCTGGTGGCCAGAGTGTGAAGTGTAATGTGTGACTGTGATACCTGGTCAGGTGAACTCCTTAAGTGCCATCAGACGTACCATCACTCCCCTTAGTGGCGGAGTGTCAGTACTGCAACGACCAGGACTCTGGGGCGCTGCACATATAAAACTGAGTGTATGTATGTGTGTGTCTGTCAGGCCCGGATTAAGGGGGGGGTCCAAGGGGCCCGGGCCCTGGGCCAACCACCACGCGGGGGCCTCCCACCAATATAGGGATAAATATCTGAAAACATGTAAAATACACGTCTCTTTGCTGTGAACCGTTTCTAATGATAATAAACATTTAACAAAAGAGAAACTATTGAAAGTGTAGAGACCTGGCTACAGTCCTACATCTCAGTGGCTGTCGCAGAGCGGCAGAATCATGGCACCTGACCTGCGTCAGCATCCACTGACCTGGCTAGCCTAGCCAGACTTCTTTAGTACCCTCCCTGTACCTAATGCTTAGCTTATGGCATGCGGCAGCCTTCTCCGAACCCAACAGAAGCTTCTAGGCGCTACCTATTCAGCTATATGATCGCTCCTTCGCATTAGATCAGATGAGAGTTTGTTCAGCTACCTTCGAGGAAGGAGGTGGAGCCACGATGTCGGCACGAGAAGAGGTTTCTCCACTGCGGAGCGCGGCAGGACTTCACTCTAGATCTTCAGTCACTGAAGATCCAGAGATGAAGTGGTTCAGTCTTCAATGTCGGGGTGGGTGAGTATGATCTCTGTCTGTCTGTGTCTATCTGTGTTTCTTTCTTGCAGCTCCTGTCCTACACAGTACCATACTGTATATACAGGTCCACACTATATCCTGCATTACAGTGTGTCTGTGTATACTATATGTACAGTGCCTTGCGAAAGTATTCAGCTCCTTGGAACTTTTCTACCTTTTCTCACATATCATGCTTCAAACATAAAGATACCAAATGTAAATTTTTGGTGAAGAATCAACAACAAGTGAAACATAATTGTGAAGTTGAACGAAATGTATTGGTTATTTTAAATTTTTGTGAAAATACAAAAAATGAAAAGTGGGGTGTGCAATATTATTCGGCCCCTTTACTCTCAGTGCAGCAAAACTCACTCCAGAAGTTTACTGTGGATCTCTGAATGATCCAATGTTGTTCTAAATGCCTAATGATGATAAATATAATCCACTTGTGTGTAATCAAGTCTCCATATAAATGCACCTGCTCTGTGATAGTCTCAGGGTTCTGTTTGAAGCAGAGAGAGCATCATGAAGACCAAGTAACACAACAGGCAGATCCATGATACTGTTGTGGAGAAGTTTAAAGCCGGATTTGGATACAAAATGATTTAAAAAAACTTTAAACATCCCAAGGAGCACTGTGCAAGCGATCATATTGAAATGGAAGGAGTATCATACCATTGCAAATCTACCAAGACCCGGCCGTCCCTCTAAACTTTCATCTCAAACAAGGAGAAGACTGGTCAGAGATGCAGCCAAGAGGCCCATGATCACTCTGGATGAACTGCAGAGATCTACAGCTGAGGTGGGATAGTCTGTCCATAGGACAACAATCTGTTGTACACTGCACAAATCTGGCCTTTAAAGAAGAGTGGCAAGAAGAAAGCCATTTCTCAAAGATATCCATAAAAAGTGTCATTTAAAGTTTGCAACAAGCCACCTGGGAGACACACCAAACATGTGGAAGAAGGTGCTCTGGTCAGATGAAACCAAAATCGAACTTTTTGGCAAGAATGCCAAATGATATGTTTGGCGTAAAGGCAACACAGCTCATTACCCTGAACACACCATCCCCAATGTCAAACATGGTGGTGGCAACATCATGTTTTGGGCCTGCTTTTCTTCAACAGGGACAGGGAAGATGGTTAAAATTGATGGGAAAATGGATGGAGCCAAATACAGGACCATGCTTGAAGAAAACCTGTTGGAGTCTGCATAAGACCTGAGACTGGGATGGAGATTTGTCTTCCAACAAGACAATGATCCCAAACATAAAGCAAAATCTACAATGGAATGGCTCACAAATAAACGTATCCAGGTGTTAGAATGGCCAAGTCAAAGTCCAGACCTCAATCCAATCGAGAATCTGTGGAAAGAGCTGAAAACTGCTGTTCACAAACGATCTCCATCAAACCTCACTGAGCTCGAGCTGTTTGCAAAGGAGGAAAGTGCAAGAATTTCAGCCTCTTGATGTACAAAACTGATAGAGACATACCCCAAGCGACTTGTAGCTGTAATCGCAGCAAAAGGTGGCGCAACAAAGTATTAAGTTAAACGACCCAAATAATAAATTGATGGTAACAAAATGCAGTGGTAAGTGTTCCTTCTCAAAACTCAAATTAGTTGAAAACCGATTAAGGACATCCATGAAGCAGGAATGACTTGTAAATTTGGCTATCATGAGCATCGAGTCAGATCTACTGCGTGAATTGGACTTTAGTGACATCATTAGTGATTTTGCAGCACGAAAATCAAGGAAAGTGCCTGGATTGTAAAAAATGAATGATTTTACCTGAATTACTCTGCGTAAATGTTTTTTGTAAATACACTTGCGTTCGTTTCATTTTGTGCTTTTGCATTACATATTGCAACACCTTGAAAAATGGGCCTCATTTCAAAATGGGCCCCAGGCCACCCACCTCTTAAATCCGGCCCTGGTGTCTGTGTGTGTATGTATCAAGCCACGCCCACTCCACATAGCCCACCCACTCTGCATAGCCACACTCACCTCACACACAAAGCAGTGCAGGAAGCCACGGGCCACATGTAACAGGACTACTACCCCTTATATATCACACATCATCCTGTCAGAGCCACCGGACTACTACCCCTAAAATCCCTCATCATCCTTCCTGGTATTCTGACTGCTGTCTCTCCCTCAGCAGACAAATATCAGAGCAGAAAAATACCGGCCCCGAGCATGAGCACATCCCGGGCTCACCGCTCCCTGAGCACTGAGCACATCCCAGGCTCACTGCCCCCGAGCACTGAGCACATCCCGTGCTCACGGCCCCACAGCACATTCCAGGCTCACCACCCACGAGCACCGAGAACATCCTGGGCTTCCTGCCCCCGATCTCATCTCAGGCTCCCCACCCCCAAGCACCAAGCATATCCCGGGCTCACCACCCCAGAGCACCGAGCACATCCCGGGCTCACCGCCCCTGAGCCCTGAGCACATCCTGGGCTCCCTGCACCCCGAGCACCCCCAGAACTCACCACACCCAGCAGCTCCGGCATCTGCTCCTCACACTGCAGTCTCAGATGCTCAGAACTGAGGGTCAGGGGGCGGACATGCCATGTTTAAATGCTCTGTGCCACGAGGACACTGCACCGCCACCATCTACAGATGGGAGGGAACCTGCAAGATGTACAAGTATATACTATATGCAGGAGGAGATGACATACAGGTATATACTGTATACAGGAGGAGATGACATACAGGTATAAACTATATACAGGAGGAGATGACATACAGGTACTGTATATACTACAGTTAGGTCCATATATATTTGGACAGAGACAACATTTTTCTTATTTTGGTTATAGACATTACCACAATGAATTTTAAACAAAACATTTCAGATGCAGTTGAAGTTCAGACTTTCAGCTTTCATTTGAGAGTATCCACATTAAAATTGGATGAAGGGTTTAGGAGTTTCAGCTCCTTAATATGTGCCACCCTGTTTTTTAAAGGGACCAAAAGTAATTGGACAGATTCAATAATTTTAAATAAAATGTTCCTTTTTAGTACTTGGTTGAAAACCCTTTGTTGGCAATGACTACCTGAAATCTTGAACTCATGGACAGCACCAGACGCTGTGTTTCCTCCTTTTTGATGCTCTGCCAGGCCTTCACTGTGGTGGTTTTCAGTTGCTGTTTGTTTGTGGGCCTTTCTGTCTGAAGTTTAGTCTTTAACAAGTGAAATGCAGGCTCAATTGGGTTTAAATCAGGTGACTGACTTGGCCATTCAAGAATATTCCACTTCTTTGCTTTAATAAACTCCTGGGTTGCTTTGGCTTTATGTTGTGGTCATTGTCCATCTGTAGTATGAAACGACGACCAATCAGTTTTGCTGCATTTGGCTGGATCTGAGCACACAGTATGGCTCTGAATACCTCAGAATTCATTCAGGTGCTTCTGTCCTGTGAAATATCATCAATAAACACTAGTGACCCAGTGCCACTGGCAGCCATGCATGCCCAAGCCATCACACTGCCTCCGCCGTGTTTTACAGATGTTGTGGTATGCTTTGGATCATGAGCTGTACCACGCTTTCACCATACTTTTCTCTTTCCATCATTCTGGTAGAGGTTGATCTGGGTTTCATCTGTCCATAGAATGTTCTTCCAGAACTGTGCTGGCTTTTTTAGATGTTTTTTAGCAAAGTCCAGTCTAGCCTTTTTATTCTTGATGCTTATGAGTGGCTTGCACCGTGCAGTGAACCCTCTGTATTTACTTTCATGCAGTCTTCTCTTTATGGTAGATTTGGATATTGATACGCCGACCTCCTGGAGAGTGTTGTTCACTTGGTTGGCTGATGTGAAGGGGTTTCTCTTCACCATGGAGATTATTCTGCGATCATCCACCACTGTTGTCTTCTGTGGGCGCCCAGGTCTTTTTGCATTGATGAGTTCACCAGTGCTGTCTTTCTTTCTCAGGATGTACCAAACTGTAGATTTTGCCACTCCTAATATTGTAGCAATTTCTCGGATAGGTTTTTTTCTGTTTTCGCAGCTTAAGGATGGCTTGTTTCACCTGCATGGAGAGCTCCTTTGACCGCATGTTTACTTCACAGCAAAACCTTCCAAATGCAAGCACCACACCTCAAATCAACTCCAGGCCTTTTATCTGCTTAATTGAGAATGACATAACGAAGGGATTGCCCACACCTGTCCATGAAATAGCCTTGGAGTCAATTGTCCAATTACATTTGGTCCCTTTAAAAACAGGGTGGCACCTGTTGAGGAGCCGAAACTCCTAAACCTTTCATCCAATTTTAATGTGGATACCCTCAAATGAAAGCTGAAAGTCTGAACTTCAACGGCATCTGAATTGCTTTGTTTAAAATTCATTGTGGTAATGTCTATAACCAAAATTAGAAAAATGTTGTCTCTGTCCAAATATATATGGACCTAACTGTATATACAGGGGAGATGACATACAGGTATATACTATATACAAGGGAGATGACATATAGTTATATACTCTATACAGGAGGAGATGACACACAGGTACATACTATATATGTGGCACTCCTGAGGTCTGGTCACCACAGAGGTACTGCACCTCATCCAGAGGTGTGGGACTCTGCTCTCAGGTAAGGAGGGGGCACTAACTGGGGCTCCACACCAGCATCCAACACCACAACTCTCCAGTCAGGGCATCTGGGTGTGCCCTAGGAGGATGGCCTCATCTCAGTCTGGAGAGGGTTACTAGGTAGAGGGTGTGGATGGAGTGAGTAGTTAGGGGAGGAGCTAATTAAGAGGGACAGTTAGTCCGATTGTGAGAGGAAAGAGATGCAGTAAAATGTGCTGAGAAGGAGCTCCCAGTCAGAGGGAGCTAGAAAGAAATTGTGAGAGTAGTGGAGCTGAGCAGACATGAGGGTCTGCAGCTCCTGACAATCAGAAGAGAGAACTCAGAGGGAGAGACAGAAGGAAGCTCTCAGAAGGACAGAAGGGGGTCCTAGGGGCACGGGAAGTGCAGAAGCCACCCGTTGGGCCCGCATCCAGACATGGAGGGACCAGGTCGCAGACATGGGACTGGCCCCAACTTAGTGGAAACTGGAGGCTGTGGCTTCTGCAAGAAGCACAACCACATCCACCTATACTTCGCGAAAAAGGCAGCCGTATAGAATCCAGGGGACTCAGAGGACGTCGCCCAACCAGTTTTGTAGCTGCTGGCTTGGGATACTGTGGGTAAGGTGCTGGGCAGGAGAAGAGGAATTCCAGTGTAGTGAGACGGCCAGAGAAAGGCATACGAAAGGAGTCCTGGAAAGGTGTATCCCAACCTACCTGGGAGTTTGCTGGACCATAGACCCGGAAGACATAGCGCCCCAGCTGGGGACTACAGCTAAGAACTTAAGAACTGTGAGTAAGGCCGGCGTCACACTAGAGAGGAATATGTACGAGCGAGAGACGCAAAAACAACGCATTGCACACAGACCAATGTTTTTCTATGGGGCAGCTTCCATCAGCCGTATATTTCTCATATTGCGCAAAAAATCCGCCAATGAAAGGCTATGGGTGCGAGAAAAATACGGATTGCACACGGACCATGCGTGTAACTTGCAAGAAATACGCAAGACTTTTCTAGGTGACAGGAAATGTGCCAAGCCTTAAATCAGGAAGCTTAGACATGCTAATTAGCTTAAAAAGAGAGACACACATCCCGGAAGAATGCTGCAAGCCTCCATGGAGTCTCCTGCAGCATGGCTTCCCTAATTAATGTAGAAATGCTGCTGGTCCTGGTGCAAGAAAGGCCAGAAATCTGGGATCAGAGAGATGCCCACTACTCTAACTGGGCCAGAAAAGAGGCGGCATGGAGGAGCATATGTGGCCTCCTTTTTCAGGATTTTGGACAGTTGCCACGTGAGGGACTGCAGCAACTAAGCAAGTTCACTCATGCTTCTTAAATATTACTCTAATCTGCAGTAACTAACATGTTTTCACACTATCCCCTTAAATCCTATTGTGATGTTTGTAATCAAATTATTATTAATGAAGATCATTTTTTGTAAAATCCATCTTACTAGGCCACATGACTATGTAAAATCTCTGAAAACTTGTTGTACCACTGTGCACAATGGCCTTATACATTATTTTCTTCTCTGTCATTGCAGTGGAAGATATTATGAAATGATGGCGCAGCATAAGGGACCAGTACAGGAGAGAAAGACAGCAACGGGCCAGGAGTGGTGCTTCCACACCTAAAAAGCGTAACTACATCTATTACGACCGGCTGTCATTTCTTGATCCCAGTATGGATTTGAGACCGTAAGTTCAAACCTCACACCACATTACATATATGTATTTTATGCTCATATATTACATTTTATTTTATTATTGTCTTACCTTCATAATAGAACTTAGTCCAACCTCACTGAGAGGGAGACAGGGACAGACTCAGAGGCCATCATTGATCCAGTCTGGGAAGGTGAAGAGGTGGCTGGCCCATCTTCTGATCCTTCCAGGTGCATCCCTCCAGGTCCATCTTCCACAGCACCAGAAGCTCCATCAACAACAGGCCAAGATGCTGCACCAGCACCCACAGCTGCACCAGCTCCAGTCAGCCAGGAAGATCCTGGGAACAGCAGCAGCCCTATTGTTCCGCTGGAGGCCTCCCCATAGCCTGCTGTCATATCCCGCCGTGGCCGCAGAAGAAGAGAGCTACTGGAAACAAGGAGGCATGTGGATACTGGTGTTCTAAATTATCATTCCAGGGCTGCCCAGGATGAGGGTGAGGAGGCATATTCCCACAGCCTGGCCCGGTACCTCCGTTCCCAACCCCGTGAGGTGAGGCTACATTTGACAGGGTGCTTTCAGATCCTTCTTGATGCATGCACCCCCCCAATAGCCCATATGAGTTGTTTGAATACTTGGAGAGGTGGCAGCTGTCACCCCATAACCTCATGCATCTTCAACCAACCCCAGAAGTGCATGCTCAAGAGGGATCTGAGGGAGGGATCACCTCCTCCACGTTTGCCTACACCTCAACCCTTTCCCCCCAAAACCAACCATTGCCACAAAATATCCAAATGCCATCCTACCAGAAACCTTCCCAATATGGCTACTTGTACAGACCCAGTGTTGGAGGCTGGTCCCATTCTGGGTTTGGACGACATGACCATATTGGGGGGGGTATGAGTCACGGGGCTACTATGATCCTCAAGAGGCCCATACTCAAAATCTCTATGGACAATCGGCAAGTGGTCAATACGAGCATGGCCAATATTTCCAGCATGAGGGATGACATGTGGTGTAGGCCTACCCACATTGGACAAGACACCTTCAGCACCATCAGCTGAGGAGCACTCATGAGGTCTGGCGAAATTATGTAATACTACACAAGCTTTTATAACTTTGTTGACGTTGGCTTCTCTCAGCTGAATTGCAGACTGGAGGACCCGCCATTTGGCACAAAGAATGCCAAAGGCGCACTCCATCAGTAGCCATGCCCGTGATAACCGTAAGTTAAATATCAGCAGCCGGTGGTCCAGGTTTCGAAGGGGATATGGCCTCATGACATGCCTTGTTAACTGGAAGGCCTCATCTGCCACAACGACATACGGCACAGCTTCTACATTGGAGCCTGGAAGTTGATGTGGTGGTGGTAGGTCCAACTGGTTATCGCGCAGCCGCTGACCCATAATGGAAGAATTGAAGAGTCTAGAGTCTCCAGTTCTCCCATAGGCCCCAATATCTAAAATTATAAACCTATAGTGACTGTCAACCACAGCTAACAGTGCTATAGAAAAATACTGTTTATAATTATAGAATTTGGACCCTGAGTTCGGCGGCTCATGCACACGAATGTGTTTCCCATCAAGGGCTCCAATACAATTTGGGAAATAACAATGCTCCTGAAAGCCACACGCAATCTGCATCCAGTCTTCCACCTTGGGCACAGGTATGACCAGTTCATGTACTCTGGACCAAATTTCCACACACATAGCCCGGACTATGCCGGAAATAGTTGACCTCCCAATTAAAAATTCCAGATGTAGGGCAGCATAAGATAGTCCAGTTGACAGGAAGCTGAAAACAGACAAAAATCACATTTATTAACAAGGTTTTAATGGTTTGCAAAAATCAGGCAGGCTACCAGTACCTACAAAAATTAACACGGTCTATGTGAATTTAACATGAACTACATACTCTAAGTTAGATTTTATTTTATTTTTAACATATAATATTAATCAATTTAATTCAGCTGCTAAGAAAAACTAAATAACACATTTACAGTATATTATAAAAACATCATCAACATAGAGTATGTGAGGACGGGGAATACATACCATAAAGTAAGGAGAAGACGCTCCTCTGCTGATATACATTTGCGCATCCTGGTGTTCTGAAATGTTATTCCAGGTCTCTAACAAAATATCAAAGGTCGCAATACTCATGCGACAGTATTGGAAAAATTTGTAGGAATGTGTCTGCAGAGATGCATATGGAGCGCCCTACCAGGGCAGTGGGGTACTCGGTACCGGGTCCGGTCTTAAAGGGGATGTCACGGTGGCTGCGACCCGGTCCATGGCTCTGGGCGTCCAATTAAAGGGGAAGGTCTTTTAAGGGAATTTGTAATGTCTATTGTTCGTGGCGCCACCTGTGGTTTTTGGTATGTGAGAACCGACGCTGCTTAAAGGGGTTCTCTGGGGTAATGGTATGCAGCAAGATGGTGACGCTTCCCACAGGTGAAGTGGGGTCCCCAGGGCTTCCCAAATGTATGGCACCAATGGTGTGGTGGATGGTATGGCAAAGAGCGAGGACACAGGTTTGCAGTTTTTACCTGGTTTACTGATGGTAATAGTAGTCCTCAGTCCAGGGTACCAAGTGCAGGGGCAGCTGTGGTCCGGCCGGCTTGGAGGCAATAGGAGATCCCTCTCCCAGGTGAGGTTCATAAGCCTTTCCTACTTGAGCTATTTAGTTGATTAGGTCCCTGCCGCTTGAAGCTTATTGCAAGTCCCCTCTCTCCTGTCCTAAGACAGATGTCTGTATGATAGGCAGTTCGAGCCTGTTTATAGGGACTCTATCATGCCCAAGGCTCTAAAGTTACTGCTTCACCTCAGACTTGATGCAGGCAATTGACATACAGTCATATGCCCTCCTGTTCTGCCAAGTGTCCTAGGATCCCACTATAGCCTCGGGCTCCCGGTACCCGGTTCTGCGCTCTGGCTCCCAGGGTGTTCTTCCACCAGTTTCGGACTGGGGCACCGGGACACCGGAGAATCCTCTGGTGGGCCCCGCCCCCAGCCCCTGCCTCCTTCATTTGTGCCTGCCCTGCATGCTCATAGCTGCGCCGAGCAGTGCGCACTTTATTATATAGCCGGCATCGGCTGGCAGCTCCTTCACATCACCTGCTGCCGCTGCCATTACTCTGCCAGGAGAGCTGTGTGCGCGTGCCGACCCTCACTTCAGCCAGCACAGTCAGAGGAACAGCTGACTGTGAGGCTGATTCTGAGAGGAGACACACACAACAGCTGACCCGCAGTCACCTGTTTCCTGTGCTCTGTCCCTCTGCTCCTCTTCAACAAAGCCCTGGACAGCAGTGTAAACACTGATTGACTGCAATTTAGCCAATCAGCATTAGATTTCTTTGTGTGACCTCACAGCACAGCTCAAGCAAGGAGCTATGCTGTGATTGGTCAGCTGTCCTGCCCAAGCAGCACACAGCACGGTCAATTTGTACAGAGGAGCTGAGGGATGGCTGCAGTCAGTGTGACTGTAAGTACATAACTCTATGATGCCTGCACCCCGAGTAGATCTCCAGCCACAGAGGCAGTTAGGGGAGGGGGTCCCATGCAAACTAAAGGTGACACAGGGATGGGGGCCCACAGTGATATTCTAATTTTCTTGTGGGCCCCCTCCCCTATTGTATCAACCACCACTATTTTACTGTGGCTCCCCTTTCCCTCTCTGAGCAGGCCCATAAGAAATTAGAGGTGAAATAGTGGGGAAGGGGCCCACAGAATATTGGGAGACACAGTGGGGGAGGGGGCTCACAGGAAAATAGAGGTGAAATAGTGGGGGAGGGGGCCCACAGGAAAATAAAGGTGAAACAGTGGGGGAGGGGGCCCACAGGAAAATAAAGGTGAAACAGTGGGGGAGGGGGCCCACAGCATATTGGGTGACACAGTGGGGGAGGGAGTCCACAGTAAAATAGAGGTGAAATAGTGGGGGAGGGGGCCCACAGGAAAATAAAGGTGAAACAGTGGAGGAGGGTGCGCACAGGAAAATAAAGGTGAAACAGTGGGGGAGGGGGCCCACAGCATATTGGGTGACACAGTGGGGGAGGGGGCCCACAGGAATATAGAGGTAAAATAGTGGGGGAGGGGCTCACAGGAAAATAGAGGTGAAACAGTGGGGGAGGGAGCCCACAGGAAAATAAAGGTGAAACAGTGGGGGAGGGGGCCCACAGCATATTGGATGACACAGTGGTGACGGGGGTCCTCAGGTAATTAACACCTTTACGACATAAGCCTTAAATGTATGGCGCGTGTTAAATGCCACTGTCAATCTCTGACAGCAGCATATAACACATGCCAACATGCATGCGCATCATTTTCTCACCCATTGGCACCATAATGTGATCGTGGGTCGCCGATGGGTTGTAATGACAGCCAGGGGTCTTCTTCCTGTAGCCGGGCTTTAAAGGAGACTGTGATTTCTGCTATATGCAGTGATGCTGTGGCATCACTGTATATAATAGCACATGTGATCGGATGATAGCATTTCATGTCCTCTAAGGGGGCTAACTGTACCAGTGAAAGGTAACAAAAAATAAATAAAAAAATCCTAAAAGTTCAAATCACCCCTTTTTATCCCATTGAAAATAAATATATTTAAAAAATAAAAAACAACACATATTTTATATGGCTGTGTTCAGAAAAGTCCGATCTATCAAACTTTAAAAACAATTAACCCGATCAATAAACACCGTAAACAGAAACAACTCAAGAACGCCAAATGTCCTTTTTTATCTGTTCGCCACAATTCCACAAAAAAAGCTATAACAACTGATGAAAACCACATCTATCCCAAGATCGTACTAATAAAAACAATGTCTCACCCCCAACAAAAAGCTATGATACAGCTTCCCTGTGTGTAATAAAATACACAGCAGTCGCCGTCTTCTGCCGCTGTGTCGTTCCTCTGTCTTCTTCATTGCAGTGGAATAGTACTGTGTGGTGTAGTATATAGAGGATCTGTCTCCTCTCATGTGTGGTATAGTATATAGAGGATCTGTCATGTTGTGAACTCTATTTTTGGGCTCCCTCTAGTGGTCACAAGCGGTACTGTGTAGTGTTGTCTTTCTGCAGGTTGGCAGCATCAGCTGGTTCGTTATCCTTGGCTGGTTTCCTATTTAGCTCACCTGGATACTCAGTTCCTTGAATGCTATCAATGTATTCAGTGCTCTTCAGATTCCTTGTGACTACCTTGCTCCCAGTCTCTCCAAGACAAGCTAAGTTTTTGTTTGTTCATTTTTTGATTATCAGCATTCATCATGTTTCTTGTCCAGCTTGCTAAAATGTGATTTCCTCGCTTGCTGGTTGCTCTAGGGGACTGAGTTTCTCCCCCCACACCGTTAGTTGGTGCGGGGGTTCTGGAAATCTCAGTGTGGATATTTTGTAAGGGTTTTTTACTGACCACACAGACCCCTTTTCTATTTTCTGCTATCTAGTATTAGTGGGCCTCATTTGCTGAATCTGCTTTCAACCCTGTGTATGTGCCTTCCTCTTACCTCACCGTTATTATTTGTTGGGGGCTTCTTTATCTTTGGGGATTATTTCTCTGGAGGCAAGTGAGGTCTTTCTCTCTCTCTAGGGGTAGTTAGTTCCTCAGGCTGGCTCGAGACGTCTAGGATTTTAGGCACGTTCACCGGCTACCTCTAGTGTGTTGAATAGGTTCAGATTTGCGGTCAGTCCAGTTTACCACCTCCCTAGAGCTTGTCCTATGTTTTGTTACTTAGCTGGAGTAATTTGTGATCCTCAACCACTAAGGATCATAACACTGTCAGCTCTCCTGTGTGGTGTACTATATAGAGGATCTGTCCCCTCTCATGTGTGGTGTAGTATATAGAGGATCTGTCAGCTCTCCCGTGTGGTGTAGTATATAGAGGAATCTGTCAGCTTTCACGTGTAGTATATAGAGGATCTGTCAGCTCTCCTGTGTGGTGTAGTATATAGAGGATCTGTCAGCTCTCCTGTGTGGTGTAGTATATAGAGGATCTGTCAGCTCTCCCGTGTGGTGTAGTATATAGAGGAAGCTGTCAGCTCTCCCGTGTAGTATATAGAGGATCTGTCAGCTCTCCTGTGTGGTGTAGTATATAGAGGATCTGTCAGCTCTCCTGTGTGGTGTAGTATATAGAGGATCTGTCAGCTCTCCTGTGTGGTGTACTATATAGAGGATCTGTCAGCTCTCCCGTGTGGTGTAGTATATAGAGGAACCTGTCAGCTCTCCCGTGTAGTATATAGAGGATCTGTCAGCTCTCCCGTTTGGTGTAGTATATAGAGGAATCTGTCAGCTCTCCCACGTGGTGTAGTATATAAAGGAATCTGTCAGCTCTCCCATGTGGTGTAGTATATAGAGGATCTGTCAGCTCTCCTGTATGGTGTAGTATATAGAGGAATCTGTCAGCTCTCCCGTGTAGTATATAGAGGATCTGTCATCTCTCCTGTGTGGTGCAGTGTATAGAGGATCTGTCAGCTCTCCTGTGTGGTGTAGTATATAGAGGATCAGTCAGCTCTACCGTGTAGTATATAGAGGATCTGTCAGCTCTCCTGTGTGGTGTAGTACATAGAGGATCTGTCAGCTCTCCCGTGTGGTGTAGTATATAGAGGAATCTGTCAGCTCTCCTGTGAGGTGTAGTATATAGAGGATCTGTCAGCTCTCCTGTGTGGTGCAGTATATAGAGGATCTGTCAGCTCTCCTGTGTGGTGTAGTATATAGAGGAATCTGTCAGCTCTCCTGTGTGGTGTAGTATATAGAGGATCTGTCAGCTCTCCTGTGTTGTGTAGTATATAGAGGATCTGTCAGCTCTCCTGTGTAGTATATAGAGGAATCTGTCAGCTCTCCTGTGTGGTGTAGTATATAGAGGACCTGTCAGCCCTCCCGTGTGGTATATAGAGGATCTGTGAGCTCTCCTGTGTGGTGAAGTATATAGAGGATCTGTCAGCTCTCCTGTGTGGTGTAGTGTATAGAGGAATCTGTCAGCTCTCCTGTGTGATGTAGTATATAGAGGATCTGTCAGCTCTCCTGTGTTGTGTAGTATATAGAGGATCTGTCAGCTCTCCCGTGTAGTATATAGAGGAATCTGTCAGCTCTCCTGTGTGCTGTAGTATATAGAGGATCTGCCAGCTCTCGTGTGTGGTGTGGTATATAGGATCTATCCTGTGTGGTATTTTTAAACTGCATGGTGGGCCCCAAGAATGATTTTTCTCTGGTGGGCCCAAGGTACTCCAGTCCGACGCTGCCTTCCACTGTTCCCTCACTGAGCCTTTTCATCCTCTGTGCTTCTTCCCTCTAAGCTCCTACTCAATTCAACTCTTCACAATATCTCTCTTTCCAGGGGTAGCAGCTCCCTCGTGGCTGCTCGACCCCCACGTCTGCTCCAGACATCCTTCTCCTCTCCTCACTCCTCTACAACTGGCTGGCTCCTCCTCCAGACCAGGATACATAAAGTGTAAGGAAGCTCTCCTCAATCCGGGTCCTGAGCTCTCCCTCCTGGCCTAGATTCAGATGTCTTGAATGTGAGTGCCTTACCTGATAGAGAGAATCTCCCTTGCCTCCAAGCGTGACATCACCCTCCCCGAAAGGAAGGCAACATCACTGCAACAACCAATTCCCTGGAGTGTTGCACATATAGCTGGTGAAATGGCCTTTAGTTTTGCCTCAAAAGCAGATGGACCCACATTCTTCTCCTCCTCCTTGGATTCACTATCACTGGATATGGCTGGCCAAAGCGACGCGACAACACCCAGTTATATAACATGTTTCCAAAGAACTACCAACACACCAACAGAAGCAAAGCAACAAAATGGGCAGATTGGAGGGAGCCACCTGTTGAGGAGGCCATAAATATGGTTGCTGATGATGATTTAAATTAATTTCAGGCCTCAAAACCGTTAAATGTCCATTTTTAAAGGTTACGAGAAAAAAACGCAGTATGGATGTGCAGCGCCCCAGAGTCCTGGTCATTGCAGTATTGTCGCTCTTCCACAAGGGGGAATGATGGTACGTCTGATGGCACTAAAGGAGTTCACCTGACCAGGTATCACAGTCACACACTACACTTCACACTCCTGCCACCAGGGGGAGCAAAAGGCTCTATGTATTAGGCCACTCCTCACACTCTGGTAAAACTGGGAGTCGGATAGGAAGTTAGTGAGAAGTTGACTGGGTTTTGCCCAGGTAACATCTAGTGAGAGAGAGAGTTGCTTGGGAAGACTCAGGGAGGTCCCTGTCAGGGGTGGGATCCTGACAGTGGCCTAGCAGGAGACAGATCGTTACGGAGCCATGCCTGCACCTCATTGCGGCGGCATCCTAAGAAAGGACACGAAGCGAAGTATATTGTGGTGAAGTGAGAAACGAGATCACAGCACAAAGGAGATAGAACCAGGAGGAGTCGTGCCCCAAGATCGGCAACATCCTTCTGAGGCGCGTAGCCGGCGGCCGGAACGCCGAGGAAGTAACAGACTCTACGCAGTTAACTCTAAGGGGCGCCCAAATAAAGATGAAGGTGAGAGTTTGTCAAGTGTTCGTGACGCCACCTGTGGTATTCGGTCAGGGTGACCGACGCTGCTAGGGGTCCGCTGAGGTGATGGAATGGCAGCTAGATGGTGTAACTTCCCACAGGTGAAGTATGTCCCCAGGGCTTCCCTTGATGAGTAGATGGTGATGGTGTAGGTCGCAGTAAATGACGAGGACACAGGGTTGCAGTCTCTTTACCTTTTTACTGAAGGCTTCGGCATCCACAATCTAGAGCACTGCTAACAGGGCTGGCTGAGACCGGCCGGTCCGAAGGCACATCCAGAGTTCCCTTTGCAGGTGGAAATCAGTAGCATTCCTACTAGCACCTGGGTGTTGTAGTACCTCCCTGCTGAGCACCACGGGATAGTCCTCACAACTGTCGTGTATGTTTCTGTTCTCTCTCTCCGTCCCCCAGATGATATGGATAGGACGCACCCGTATGACGGGGTAGGCCTGGAGTTATTTTATAGGGACCCTAGAGACGCCCCTCTCCCACAATTGCCTCCGTTGTCTTTATTAGGTGTAAAGGTGAGACAGCCAACCTAGAGTTAACTGCCCTGCCGTAGTTCAAAGTAATGCGTAGAGCCTATTACTTCCTCGGCGTTCCGGCCGCCGACTACGCGCCTCAGAAGGATGTTGCCGATCTTGGGGCACGACTCCTCCTGGTTCTATCTCCTTTGTACTGTGATCTCGATTCTCACTTCTCCACAATATACTTCGCTTCGTATCCTTTCTTAGGATGCCGCCGCAATGAGGTGCTGGCACGGCTCCGTAACAATCTGTCTCGTGCTAGGCCACTGCCAGGATCCCACCCCTGACAGGGACCTCCCTGAGTCTTCCCAAGCAACTCTCTCTCTCACTAGATGTTACCTGGGCAAAACCCAGTCAGCTTCTCTCTAACTTCCTATCCAACCCCCAGTTTTACCAGAGTGTGAGGAGTGGCCTAATACATAGAAACTTTTGCTCTCCCTGGTGGCCGGAGTGTGAAGTGTAATGTGTGACTGTGATACCTGGTCAGGTGAACTCCTTTAGTGCCATCAGACGTACCATCACTCCCCCTTGTGGCAGAGCGACGTTACTGCAACAACCAGGACTCTGGGGCGCTGCAGAGCATCTTATGGGGCCATAATCAACCTTTATGCAGCATTATATGGGGCAAATGTTTTTGTGGAGCATCTTATGGGGCCATAATCAACCTTTGTGCAGCATTATATGGGGCACATTATCTATAGAGCATCATTTGGGGCCATAATCAACCTTTATGCAGCATTGTATTGGGCATAATATTCTATGGAGCATCTTATGGGACCATAATCAACCTTTATGCAGCATTATATAGGGCAAATGTTTCTGTGGAGCATCTCATGGGGCCATAATCAACCTTTGTGCAGCATTATATGGGGCACATTTTCTATGGAGCATCTCATGGGGTCATAATCAACCTTTATGCAGCATTGTATGGGGCAAATGTTTCTATGGAACATCTTCTGGGGCCATAATCAACCTTTGTGCAGCATTATATAGGGCAAATGTTTCTGCAGAGCATCTTATGAGGTCATAATCAACCTTTGTGCAGCATTATAAGGGGTAAATATTTCTATGGAGCTTCTTATGGAGCCATAATCAGCCTTTGTGCAGCACTATATGGGCCAAATATTTCTATGGAGCATCTTAAGGGGCCATAATAAACCTTTATGCAGCATTATATGGAGCACATTTTCTATGGAGCATCTTATGGGGCCATAATCAACCTTTGTGCAGCATTATACGGGGCAAATATTTCTGTGGAGCTTCTTATGGGGCCATAATCAACCTTTGTGCAGCACTATATGGGCCAAATATTTCTATGGAGCATCTTATGGGGCCATAATCAACCTTTATGCAGGCTTGTATGGGGCAAATGTTTCTATGGAGCATCTTATGGGGCCATAATCAACCTTTATGCAGCATTGTATGGGGCAAATGTTTCTATGGAACATCTTCTGGGGCCATAATCAACCTTTGTGCAGCATGATATAGGGCAAATGTTTCTATGGAGCATCTTATGGGGTCATAATCAACCTTTGTGCAGCATTATACGGGGCAAATATTTCTATGGAGCTTCTTATGGGGCCATAATCAGCCTTTGTGCAGCACTATATGGGCCAAATATTTCTATGGAGCATCTTATGGGGCCATAATAAACCTTTATGCAGCATTATATGGAGCACATTTTCTATGGAGCATCTTATGGGGCCATAATCAACCTTTATGCAGGATTGTATGGGCAAATGTTTCTATGGAGCATCTTATGGGGCCATAATCAACCTTTGTGCAGCATTATACGGGGCAAATATTTCTGTGGAGCTTCTTATGGGGCCATAAACAACCTTTGTGCAGCACTATATGGGCCAAATATTTCTATGGAGCATCTTATGGGGCCATAATAAACCTTTATGCAGCATTATATGGAGCACATTTTCTATGGAGCATCTTATGGGGCCATAATCAACCTTTATGCAGGATTGTATGGGGCAAATGTTTCTATGGAGCATCTTATGGGGCCATAATCAACCTTTGTGCAGCATTATATGGGGCAAATTTTTGTATGAACCTTCTTATGGGGCCCATCATAAACTTTATGGAGCATTATATGGGGCATATTTTATTATGGCGCATCTTAGGGGGCCCATCATGAACTTTATGGAGCATTATATGGGGCTCCTGATTCGATATACCGTATATACTCGAGTATAAGCCGAGATTTTCAGCTCAAATTTTTGGGCTGAAAGTGCCCCTCTCGGCTTATACTCGAGTCATGATCGGTGGTGGGGTCGGCGGGTGAGCACTGTCATATACTTACCTGCTTCCGGCGTTCCTGGCGCTCCCCCTGCCCGTCCCACTGTCTCCGGGTGCCGCAGCCTCTTCCCCTGAGCGGTCACGTGGGACCGCTCATTAGAGAAATGAATAGGCTGCTCCACCTCCCATAGGGGCGGAGCTGCCTATTCATTTCTCTAATGAAGCGGTGCCGGTGACCGCTGATAGAGAAAGAGGATGCGGCACCGAAGACCAGCTGTCCGGGGGAAGGAGCGGGACGCCTGGAGCAGGTAAGTATGACATATTCACCTGTCCTCGTTCCACACGCCGAGCGTCGCGCCATCTTCCCGGCGTCTCTCTGCACTGACTGTGCAGGTCAGAGGGCGCGATGACGCATATAGTGTGCGCCCCGCCCTCTGCCTGATCAGTCAGAGCGGAGAGACGCCGGGAAGATGGCGCCGAGGAGCTGCAAGCAAGACATGTGAGTATGTGTTTGTTTTTTTTTTATTGCAGCAGCAGCAGCACAGATTTATGTGGAGCATCTATGGGGCAATTTCTTGTTTATTATCTGCTCTGCATATTAGCCATTGTTTTGCACCCCCAGTATATATTTATTTGATATCATTGTGGTGCGCCAACCTATTTTTTCTATGATCTATGGGGCAATGGTGCAGAGCACTATATGGCACAGCTATGGGGCAACGGTGCAGAGCACTATATATATGGCACAGCTATGGGGCAACGGTGCAGAGCACTATATGGCACAGCTATGGGGCAACAGTGCAGAGCACTATATGGCACAGCTATGGGGCAATGGTGCAGAGCACTATATGGCACAGCTATGGGGCAACGGTGCAGAGCACTATATGGCACAGCTATCTATGGGGCAACGGTGCAGAGCACTATATGGCAGAGCTATGGGGCAACGGTGCAGAGCACTATATGGCAAAGCTATGGGGCAATGGTGCAGAGCACTATATGGCACAGCTATGGGGCAACGGTGCAGAGCACTATATGGCACAGCTATGGGGCAACAGTGCAGAGCACTATATGGCACAGCTATGGGGCAACAGTGCAGAGCACTATATGGCACAGCTATGGGGTAACATTGCAGAGCACTATATGGCACAGCTATGGGGCAACGGTGCAGAGCACTATATGGCACAGCTATGGGGCAACGGTGCAGAGCACTATATGGCACAGCTATGGGGCAATGGTGCAGAGCACAATATGGCACAGCTATGAGGCAATGGTGCAAAGCACTATATATATGGCACAGCTATCTATGGGGCAACGGTGCAGAGCACTGTATATATGGCACAGCTTTATGTGGAGTATCTATGGGGCAACGATGCAGAGCATTATATATGGCACAGCTTTATGTGGAGCATCTATGGGGCCATAATGAATGGTATGGAGTATCTATTTCTAATTTTGAAATTCACCGGTACCTGCTGCATTTTCCACCCTAGGCTTATACTCGAGTCAATAAGTTTTCCCAGTTTTTTGTGGCAAAATTAGGGGGGTCGGCTTATACTCGAGTATATACGGTAGATATTCAAAAACACTTAACCTACTGATGTCTCAATTAATTTTACTTTTATTGGTATCTATTTTTATTTTTGAAATTTACCAGTAGCTGCTAGGCCCACCCTAGGCTGTTACATGAGTCATTAAGTTTTCCCAGTTTTTTGTGGCAAAATTAGGGGTCTTATACCCTATACCACTCGAGTATATATGGTAATCATTATAATTTATTATAACTAACAACAGTTAGTTAATTTATACAGCTAGTTCATTTGAAGTGAATTTGAGGGATCTTTATGACAAAAAATCCCCAAAAGTGTGTCATGTCGGACGCTGTTCATACCAGAGCGTTCGACAGACAGTGGTAATTCCGCTTTTGTCCACTATGTGCTCAGTGGTGTCGGCTAGATTTTATCTAGCTGGTCCGGGGTTAATTTAGCTGGTGCTCGGATTGGAAACTGGGCCACGCCCACTGCCTTTAAATAGTTCTTCTGAACATTGGGCGTCGCCGATTATAGCTTCTGTCTTGTGCTTGGTTATCTCGGTCTGGAGTGGTGAGCTAGGAGTTGGAGTATCGTTGCTGGTGGTGTATTTCCCTTTGTCTTATTTTCTCCTTCCTATATTTGTATATATTTTGCCCTGTGCACTTATAGTGTATTCCTGAGTGACTGCGGCGTGTTGCATATTTTTCTGTTATCCTTGTCTGTGCTAACTGTGGGTATTGGTGTGTGGTCTCTTCACTGGGTGGTGGGTGGAGGTTTCAGCCTAGGGTTGAAACAGGAGACAGGGTGAGGGTGGAGGCCCAGACATGCACACCATCAGTGTAAACTCTGGGAGAGGGTCAGTCAGGGTTTCCCTAGTCTGGGGGGAAATCGCAGGGGCCCGGGTCATTAGCTCTTGCATACCTAGGTCTCCCGTGACATTATAATCGGCCAACATTATTTGAATTCCATGGATCCCATGAATTCCATAACCCGCCAGTTGGAGGCGCTGTCCCTACAGGTCACTGAGTTGAGGGGGGCAGTGCAGCAACAGGGACTAGCTGTATCTAATGTGCAAGCTGGAGCAGCAGGTAGAGCTGCTGAGCCTAAGTTTCCTTTGCCTGAAAAGTTTACTGGGGAACGCAGTAAATTTGTTACTTTTCGTGAAGCTTGCAAACTGTATATTCGGATGCGTCCGATCTCCTCAGGTAATGAGGCTCAGCGTGTGGGCCTGGTGTTGTCATTATTAAATGGGGACCCCCAAGCATGGGCGTTTTCTTTGCCATCTGATTCTGCTGCATTTAACTCTGTGGAGAGTTTTTTTTCTGTTCTTGGACACATTTACGATGATCCTGACAGAATGGCTCTAGCAGAATCAAAGATACGCACTATTCGCCAGGGGGAGCGTGTTGCAGAGGATTACTGTTCTGAATTTCGCCGCTGGGCGGTCGCACTCAGTGGAATGATCCCGCACTGCGGTGTCAGTTTATTCATGGGGTTTCTGGAAGGGTGAAAAAAGCCCTCCTGATGTACGAGACTCCTGCTTCACTAGATTCCGCTATGAGTCTTGTTGTCCGCATTGATCGCCGTTTGCGTCAGGGGGAGCATGAGATGCCGCCTGTGGGAGAAGGTTTAGGTTCACGTGAGGTTGCTGCAGGTGAGCCCACGGAACCTATGCAAATCGCAGGGGTGTCACATGTTAAGCATCGAGCCCCTGTGCTGAGGAAGCAGGGAGCCTGTTTTTACTGCGGTAAAACTGGTCATTTTGTTAATATTTGTCCGCTGCTGTCAAACAAAAAAGCAACGGCGGAAAACTTCTAAGCTCAGAGGGTGTGGAGGAGTCCAATCTGAGCTTATGTATATCCTCCATGGTGGTTTCTCAATGCATGCTCCCTGCCAAAGTTATTGTCGCTGGCAGAGAGCTGCCAATCACGGTTTTTGTGGATAGTGGTTCTGCCACAAATCTCATTGATGAGGAGTTTGCACGCACAGCCGGTTTTAGGGTCGAATAACTGCCTCATCCTATCCGCGTGGTCACCATCAATGCTGCTCCTCTCCCACAGGGGGAGATTACTGAGTTTGTGGCTGAGGTGAAACTACACATTGGGGTTCTTCATTTCGAGCAGATTACATGTAAGGTGCTCAAGATTCTTCCAGCACAATTGGTTCTGGGTTTTCCTTGGTTGTCTATGCACAACCCGGTGATTGACTGGAAAACTCAGGACATAATTCAGTGGAGCGAATTCTGCCAGGAGAATTGCTTGGCCACATGTGTTTCTGCTGTGACTTCAAGCGTTCCTGAGTCACTTCTGGATTTTGTGGATGTGTTCTCTGAGAAGGGTTGTTTAGAGTTGCCACCACATCGCCCCTATGACTGTACTATCAGGTTTAAACCAGGGGCCAAATTGCCTAAAGCAAGGATGTTTAACATCTCCGGTCCGGAGAGACAAGCGCTAAATGATTACATTGCTGAAAGTTTGAGCAAAGGGCACATCAGGCCTTCATCCTCGCCAGTGGCAGCAGGGTTCTTCTTCCTTAAGAAGAAAGATGGTGGACTATGCCCGTGTCTGGATTTCAGGGAGTTAAACCAGATTACGGTTCGTGATCCATACCCTATGCCATTGATACCGGATTTGTTCAACCAGGTGGCAGGTGCTAAGTGGTTTACCAAGCTTGACCTCAGGGGGGTGTACAACCTCATAAGAGTCCGTCAAGGTGATGAGTGGAAGACGGCTTTTAATACCCCTGAGGGTCATTTTGAAAATTTGGTGATGCCATTTGGGTTGACAAACGCACCTGCAGTGTTTCAACATTTCATAAATGATGTGTTCTCGCATCTTTTGGGGAAATTCCTTATTGTGTACCTAGATGACATTCTCATATATTCTTGCGACCGTGATACTCATTTAGATCATGTCAGGCAGGTGTTACAGCTTCTCAGAGAGAATAAGCTATATGCAAAACTTGAGAAATGTGTTTTTCAGTTCAGGAGTTGCCTTTCTTGGGTTATATTGTGTCTGCTTCTGGTTTCAAAATGGACGCCGCTAAGGTGCAAGCGGTGTTGCATTGGGAATGGCCTGATAACCTGAAACCTCTTCAGCGGTTCCTTGGGTTTTCTAACTACTATAGGAAGTTTATCAAAGATTTTTCTATCATTGCTAAACCGCTAACTGACATGACTAAAAAGGGTACCAATTTCTCCGTTTGGCCTGAGGCTGCTGTGCGCGCATTTGAATTTCTTAAAAACAGGTTTTTTTCGGCCCCCTTTCTTGTGCAGCCAGACGTATCAAAACCTTTTGTTGTGAAAGTCGATGCGTCGGAGGTTGGTGTGGGGGCGGTGCTGTCACAAGGCTCATCCTTGAGCGGTTTGCGACCATGCGCATATTTTTCCAAGAAACTGTCGCCCGCCGAACGTAACTACGATATCGGCAACAGGGAGTTGTTTGCAATCAAATTGGCCTTTGAGGAATGGCGACACTTCTTGGAGGGGTCGGTACATCAGGTTACTGTTATTACCGACCATAAGAATTTGCTTTATTTGGAGTCTGCCAAGCGTCTGTCTCCCAGGCAGGCTCGCTGGGCATTGTTTTTCACGAGGTTCAACTTTGTTGTCACTTACAGACCTGGGTCTTAAAACACTAAGGCGGATGCTCTGTCCAGGTGTTTTCCGGGGGGAGAACCACGGGAAGATCCAGTACCCATCCTCCAAAAGGGTGTTGTGGTTTCGGCTCTCACTACCGAGGTTGAGGCTGAGATTGCCGAGGCCCAGGAGGAGGTACCATCTGAGCTTCCCATCAACAAAACGTTTGTACCGCTTCATCTCGGCTTAAAGGTTTTGGCGGAGCATCATGATTCTGTCCTGGCTGGCCACCCAGGGGTTAGGGGTACCTTGGAGTTGGTGTCACGTCGGTTTTGGTGGCCCAAGATCCGACAGGACGTGGTCTCATACGTGTCAGCTTGCACCACGTGCGCTAGGGCTAAGACGCCCCGCTCCCGTCCTGTTGGCACACTACTTCCTCTCGAGGTACCTAGTAAGCCATTAACGGATATCTCCATGGATTTAATCACTGACTTGCCCTCCTCAGCTGGGAACACGGTCATCTTGGTGATTGTTGATCGGTTCTCAAAAATGTCACACTTTGTGTCTTTGCCTTCATTGCCTAACGCTAAGACTCTGGCTCAGGTATTTGTGCAGGAGGTGGTCAGACTTCATGGGGTTCCGTCTGACATCGTTTCTGATAGGGGGTCTCAGTTTGTGGCAAAATTTTGGAAAGCATTTTGCTCACGGCTGGGGATCAAGTTGTCTCATTCTTCGGCGTTTCATCCTCAGTCAAATGGTCAGACCGAGCGTATGAACCAAAATTTGGAACAGTACTTACGCTGCTTTGTTTCTGATAACCAGGAGGAGTGGTCGACGTTCCTTCCTTTGGCTGAGTTTGCCATCAATAACCACCGCCAGGAGTCGTCTGGGGAGTCTCTTTTTTTTGTGTTTACGGGCTACATCCTCAATTTTGTACTTTGAGTCAGGGGGGCTCTTCCGGCGTCCCGGAGGAAGACCAGTTAGGAGCACAATTATCATCAGTCTGGAGGAGAGTTAAACAGCGCCTGTTGAGTGTGGGTGCTAGGTACAAACGTGTGGCTGACAGTAGGCGTGTGCCAGGTCCGGACCTGAGTGTGGATGACTGGGTGTGGTTATCCACAAAAAACATAAGACTCAAAATACCATCCCTTAAATTGGGTCCAAGGTTTTTTGGTCCATTTAGGGTCGCCGCCGTCATTAACCCAGTAGCGTACCGGTTGGAGCTTCCTACGGTGTATAAGATACACAACGTGTTCCACAGATCGTTGCTAAAAAAGGTGGTGGGTCTTGTGGACGCAACACCAATGCCTTCTCCAGTCTTGGTGGATGGTAATTTGGAATTCGAAGTCTCCAAGGTGGTTGACTCTCGTGTAGCGCGCCGCACTTTACAGTACTTGGTACACTGGCGTGGTTATGGGCCTGAGGAAAGGTCCTGGGTACCAGCCTCGGACGTTCATGCAGATCGGCTGGTCAGTATGTTTCACCGCTGTCATCCGGACAAGCCGGGTCCTATAAGCCGTGAGGGCCCTGGGGTCCCTCGTAGAAGGCGGGGTACTGTCATGTCGGACGCTGTTCATACCAGGGTGCTCGACAGACAACGGTAATTCCGCTTTTGTCCACTATGCGCTCAGTGGCGTCGGCTAGATTTTATCTAGCTGGTCCAGGGTTAATTTAGCAGGTGCTCGGATTGGAAGCTGGGCCACGCCCACTGCCTTTAAATAGTTCTTCTGAACATTGGGCGTCGCCGATTATAGCTTCTGTCTTGTGCTTGGTTATCTCGGTCTGGAGTGGTGAGCTAGGAGTTGGAGTATCGTTGCTGGTGGTGTATTTCCCTTTATCTTATTTTCTCCTTCCTATATTTGTATTTATTTTGCCCTGTGCACTTATAGTGTATTCCCGAGTGACTGCGGCGTGTTGCATATTTTTCCGTTATCCTTGTCTGTGCTAACTATGGGTATTGGTGTGTGGTCTCTTCACTGGGTGGTGGTGGAGGTTTCAGCCTAGGGTTGAAACAGGAGACAGGGTGAGGGTGGAGGCCCAGACATGCACACCATCAGTGTAAACTCTGGGAGAGGGTCAGTCAGGGTTTCCCTAGTCTGAGGGAAATTGCAGGGGCCCGGGTCATTAGCTCTTGCATACCTAGGTCTCCCGTGACAAAGTGCAACCATTCTAAAAATTTCACCCCTTGAGGTGCTCAAAACCACATTCAAGAAGTTTATTAACCCTTCAAGTGCTCCTAGGAACTGAAGCAATATGGAAAGAAAAAATAAGCATTTTACTTTTTTCCCAAACTTTATTTTAAACCCAATTTTTTTTATTTTTCACAAAAGTAACAGGAGAAAATGGACCCCAAAATTTGTTGTGCAAACTATCCTGAGCTCATCAATGCCCTATCTGTGTGGGAAAACTACTGTTTGGGCGAGCAGCAGAACTCAGAAGAGAAGAAGCTCCATTTGACTTTTTGAATGCAAAATTTCCTTAATTCATTAGCGGATGACGTGTGGCGTTTGGAGAGCCCCTGATGTGCCTAAATGTGCCTCAAATTTAGCATTTTCAGAAAGGTAACAGGAGAAATTGCACTATACAATTTGTTTTTCCATTTCTCCTGAGTACGCCGATACCCAATATGTGGAGGAAAACTATTCATCCACCCACAGGCATAAAAGCTAAACACCCACATTGCAAGATTCCTAGCCCTGGAAATGTTGCTGTTTCGGCTTGTGGGAAGTGAGTCTTTCCGTGACCTCTTTGCGGTGGCAGCCCCACAGTACTCAATTCTCACACTACTTTTCCCTGTGTGCTGCCCCAGCATTACATAAGCACGTGTTACACAATTTCATCCGGGGTTTGGCCATTGCAGTCATAGGGAAAGTGTTGTGAA
Source organism: Ranitomeya variabilis (assembly GCF_051348905.1). Classification (NCBI taxonomy): domain Eukaryota; kingdom Metazoa; phylum Chordata; class Amphibia; order Anura; family Dendrobatidae; genus Ranitomeya; species Ranitomeya variabilis. The sequence continues at coordinate 511,728,635 of NC_135232.1, forward strand.
CTCTATTTTTGGGCTCCCTCTAGTGGTCACAAGCGGTACTGTGTAGTGTTGTCTTTCTGCAGGTTGGCAGCATCAGCTGGTTCGTTATCCTTGGTTGGTTTCCTATTTAGCTTACCTGGATACTCAGTTCCTTGCCTGCTCCCAATGTATTCAGTGCTCTTCAGATTCCTTGTGACTACCTTGCTCCCAGTCTCTCCAAGACAAGCTAAGTTTTTGTTTGTTTATTTTTTGATTATCAGCATTCATCATGTTTCTTGTCCAGCTTGCTAAAATGTGATTTCCTCGCTTGCTGGTTGCTCTAGGGGACTGAGTTTCTCCCCCCACACCGTTAGTTGGTGCGGGGGTTCTTGAAATCTCAGTGTGGATATTTTGTAAGGGTTTTTTACTGACCGCACAGACCCCTTTTCTATTTTCTGCTATCTAGTATTAGTGGGCATCATTTGCTGAATCTGCTTTCACCCCTGTGTATGTGCCTTCCTCTTACCTCACCGTTATTATTTGTTGGGGGCTTCTATATCTTTGGGGATTATTTCTCTGGAGGCAAGTGAGGTCTTTCTTTCTCTCTAGGGGTAGTTAGTTCCTCAGGCTGGCTCGAGACGTCTAGCATTTTAGTCACGTTCACCGATTACCTCTAGTGTGTTGGATAGGTTCAGATTTGCGGTCAGTCCAGTTTACCACCTCCCTAAAGCTTGTCCTATGTTTTGTTACTTAGCTGGAGTGATCCTCAACCACTAAGGATCATAACAGTAGAGCAGGCCAAAAAGTGTTTAATGCATCGCAGAAGTGGGATAAAAATAAGACCTGAGTACATTTTTTTTTTTTCCTCCCGCTTTTCCTTTGCTGCTGTCTGTTTAGCTTCTTTCATCCCCTTGAGCTCTGGGTGGTTTTGAGCTCAGCTGCAGACATGAATGTTCAGACTCTGACTTCTAGTGTGGACCATCTTACTGCACGGGTGCAAAGTATTCAGGATTTTGTTATTCATAGCCCTATGTCAGAACCAAAGATACCCATTCCTGAGTTGTTTTCTGGAGATAGATCTAGGTTTCTAAATTTTAAGAATAATTGTAAGTTATTTCTATCTCTGAGACCTCGTTCCTCTGGTGATTCTGCTCAGCAAGTTAAAATTGTTATCTCCTTGTTGCGTGGCGACCCTCAAGATTGGGCTTTCTCTCTGGCGCCAGGAGATCCTGCATTGCTTAATGTAGATGCATTTTTTCTGGCTCTTGGACTGCTTTATGAGGAGCCTAATCTTGAGAATCAGGCAGAAAAAGCGTTGCTGGCTATCTCTCAAGGTCAGGATGAAGCAGAGGTGTATTGTCAAAAATTTCGGAAATGGTCGGTGCTTACTCAATGGAATGAGTGTGCCCTGGCTGCAAATTTCAGAGAAGGTCTTTCTGAGGCCGTTAAGAATGTTATGGTGGGGTTTCCCACCCCTACAAGTCTGAGTGATTCTATGGCTTTAGCCATTCAGGTTGATCGGCGTTTGCGGGAGCGCAATTCTGCTCATCCTTTGGCGGTATTTTGTGAACAGAGACCTGAGTCTTTGCAATGTGACCGAACTCTGACAAGAATTGAGTGACAAAGTCATAGACATCAAAATGGGTTGTGCTTTTACTGTGGTGATTCTACTCATGTTATCTCAGCATGCTCTAAACGCTTAAAAAAAATCGCTAAACCTGTCACCATTGGTACTATGCAGCCTAAATTTATTTTGTCTGTTACTTTGTTCTTTGTCGTCCTACCTGGTTATGGCTTTTGTGGATTCGGGTGCTGCCCTGAATCTGATGGATTTGTCGTTTGCCAGGTGCTGTGGTTTTGTCCTGGAGCCTTTGGAATTTCCTATTCCTCTGAGGGGAATTGATGCTACGCCATTGGCTGAGAATAAGCCTCAGTATTGGACGCAAATGACCATGTGCATGACTCCCGTACATCAGGAGGTGATTCGCTTTCTTGTTCTGCATAATTTGCATGATGTTGTCGTTTTGGGTCTGCCATGGCTGCAGGCTCATAATCCAGTTTTAGATTGGAAAGCTATGTCTGTGTCAAGTTGGGGTTGTCAGGGAATTCATGGCGATGCTCCGTTGGTGTCTATTGCTTCTTCCACTCCTTCTGAGGTCCCTGAGTTTTTGTCTGACTACCAGGATGTATTTGATGAGCCCAGGTCCAGTGCCCTGCCCCCTCATAGGGATTGTGACTGTGCTATAAATTTAATTCCTGGTAGTAAATTCCCTAAGGGACGACTTTTTAATCTGTCTATACCAGAGCATGCCGCGATGCGGAGTTATATAAAGGAGTCTTTGGAGAAGGGACATATTCGCCCATCCTCTTCCCCTCTTGGTGCAGGATTTTTTTTTGTGGCCAAGAAGGACGGTTCTTTGAGACCTTGTATAGATTATCGTCTTCTGAATAAAATCACAGTCAAATTTCAGTATCCTTTACCACTATTGTCTGATTTGTTTGCTCGGATTAAGGGTGCCAGTTGGTTCACCAAGATAGATCTCCGTGGTGCGTATAACCTTGTGCGCATTATGCAGGGAGATGAATGGAAAACAGCATTTAATACGCCTGAAGGCCATTTTGAGTACTTGGTGATGCCTTTTGGACTCTCTAATGCTCCTTCTGTGTTTCAGTCCTTCATGCATGACATCTTCCGAGAATATCTGGATAAATTTATGATTGTTTATCTGGATGACATTTTGGTCTTTTCTGATGATTGGGAGTCCCATGTGAAGCAGGTCAGGATGGTGTTTCAGGTCCTGCGTGCTAATGCTTTATTTGTGAAGGGCTCAAAATGCCTCTTCGGAGTACAGAAGGTCTCCTTTTTGGGTTTTATTTTTTCTCCTTCTACTGTGGAGATGGACCCAGTCAAGGTCCAGGCTATTCATGACTGGACTCAGCCCACGTCTGTTAAGAGTCTTCAGAAGTTCTTGGGTTTTGCTAATTTTTACCGTCGTTTCATCGCTAATTTTTCTAGCGTGGTTAAACCTTTGACGGATTTGACCAAGAAGGGTTCTGATGTGACTAATTGGTCTCCTGCGGCCGTGGAGGCCTTTCGGGAGCTGAAGCACCGGTTTTCTTCAGCTCCAGTCTTATGTCAGCCAGATGTCTCTCTCCCCTTCCAGGTCGAGGTTGATGCTTCTGAGATTGGAGCAGGGGCTGTTTTGTCGCAGAGAAGCTCTGATGGCTCTGTGATGAAGCCATGTGCTTTCTTTTCAAGAAAGTTTTCGCCTGCCGAGCGGAATTATGATGTTGGTAATCGGGAGTTGTTGGCTATGAAGTGGGCATTTGAGGAGTGGCGACATTGGCTCGAAGGAGCTAAACATCGTGCGGTGGTCTTGACTGATCACAAAAATCTGATTTACCTTGAATCTGCCAAGCGCCTGAATCCTAGACAGGCTCGTTGGTCGTTGTTTTTCTCTCGTTTCAACTTCGTGGTCTCATACCTGCCTGGTTCGAAGAACGTGAAAGCTGATGCACTTTCTAGGAGTTTTGTGCCTGACTCTCCGGGAGTTTCTGAGCCAGCTGGTATTCTCAGAGAGGGAGTGATTTTGTCTGCCATTTCCCCAGATTTGCGACGAGTGCTGCAGAAATTTCAGGCGGATAGACCTGACCGTTGTCCACCAGAGAGACTGTTTGTCCCGGATAGATGGACCAGCAGAGTTATTTCCGAGGTTCATTCTTCGGTGTTGGCGGGTCATCCTGGGATTTTTGGTACCAGAGATTTGGTGGCTAGGTCCTTCTGGTGGCCTTCCTTGTCGCGGGATGTGCGTTCCTTTGTGCAGTCTTGTGGGATTTGTGCTCAGGCTAAGCCTTGCTGCTCTCGTGCCAGCGGTTTGCTTTTGCCTTTGCCTATTCCGAAAAGGCCTTGGACGCACATTTCCATGGATTTTATTTCGGATCTTCCAGTATCTCAGAAAATGTCTGTCATCTGGGTGGCGTGTGATCGTTTTTCCAAGATGGTCCATTTGGTGCCCTTGCCTAAGTTGCCTTCTTCCTCCGATTTGGTTCCTCTATTTTTTCAGAATGTGGTTCGCTTGCACGGCATTCCTGAAAATATTGTGTCTGATAGAGGATCCCAGTTTGTGTCCAGGTTTTGGCGGACTTTTTGTGCTAAGATGGGCATTGATTTGTCTTTTTCGTCGGCCTTCCATCCTCAGACTAATGGCCAAACCGAGCGAACTAATCAGACGTTGGAAACTTATTTGAGATGTTTTGTTTCTGCTGATCAGGATGATTGGGTGACTTTTTTGCCATTGGCCAAGTTTGCCCTTAATAATCGGGCTAGTTCTGCTACTTTGGTTTCGCCTTTTTTCTGCAATTCTGGTTTCCATCCTCGTTTTTCCTTGGGTCAGGTTGAGTCTTCTGACTGTCCTGGGGTGGATTCTGTGGTGGATAGGTTGTAGCAGATTTGGAACCATGTGGTGGACAATTTGAGGTTGTCACAGGAGAAGGCTCAGCGCTTTGCCAACCGCCGCCGCGGTGTGGGTCCCCGACTTCGTGTTGGGGATTTGGTGTGGCTGTCTTCTCGGTATGTTCCTATGAAGGTCTCCTCTCCTAAATTCAAGCCTCGCTTCATAGGTCCTTATAAGATCTTGGAAATCCTTAACCCGGTGTCTTTTCGTTTGGATCTCCCAGCATCGTTTGCCATTCATAATGTGTTCCATAGGTCTTTGTTGCGGAGGTATGTGGTACCTGTGGTTCCTTCTGTTGAGCCTCCTGCTCCGGTGCTGGTCGAGGGCGAATTGGAGTACGTGGTGGAGAAGATTTTGGATTCTCGTATCTCTAGACGGAGGCTTCAGTATTTGGTTAAGTGGAAGGGATATGGTCAGGAGGATAATTCCTGGGTTGTCGCCTCTGATGTTCATGCGGCCGATTTGGTTCGTGCCTTCCACGCGGCTCATCCTGATCGCCCTGGGGGTCTTGATGAGGGTTCGGTGACCCCTCCTCAAGGGGGGGGTACTGTTGTGAACTCTATTTTTGGGCTCCCTCTAGTGGTCACAAGCGGTACTGTGTAGTGTTGTCTTTCTGCAGGTTGGCAGCATCAGCTGGTTCGTTATCCTTGGTTGGTTTCCTATTTAGCTCACCTGGATACTCAGTTCCTTGCCTGCTCCCAATGTATTCAGTGCTCTTCAGATTCCTTGTGACTACCTTGCTCCCAGTCTCTCCAAGACAAGCTAAGTTTTTGTTTGTTTATTTTTTGATTATTAGCATTCATCATGTTTCTTGTCCAGCTTGCTAAAATGTGATTTCCTCGCTTGCTGGTTGCTCTAGGGGACTGAGTTTCTCCCCCCACACCGTTAGTTGGTGCGGGGGTTCTGGAAATCTCAGTGTGGATATTTTGTAAGGGTTTTTTACTGACCGCACAGACCCCTTTTCTATTTTCTGCTATCTAGTATTAGTGGGCCTCATTTGCTGAATCTGCTTTCACCCCTGTGTATGTGCCTTCCTCTTACCTCACCGTTATTATTTGTTGGGGGCTTCTATATCTTTGGGGATTATTTCTCTGGAGGCAAGTGAGGTCTTTCTTTCTCTCTAGGGGTAGTTAGTTCCTCAGGCTGGCTCGAGACGTCTAGGATTTTAGTCACGTTCACCGGCTACCTCTAGTGTGTTGGATAGGTTCAGATTTGCGGTCAGTCCAGTTTACCACCTCCCTAAATCTTGTCCTATGTTTTGTTACTTAGCTGGAGTATTTTGTGATCCTCAACCACTAAGGATCATAACAGGAAAGTCCACCTAATTACAGACATGTGGACAAGTTCTTGTGGACAGGGACACTACATTTCCCTGATGGCACACTGGGTGAACCTGGTGGAGTCTGGGACAGAGTCAGAGGCTGGGGCATCGCACATCTTACCCACACCAAGAATAGCGGGCCCAACTTCCATCAGGGTTTCAGTCTCCTCGTATTGTAGTTCCTGTCTTTCCCCCTCTTCCTCATCCTCAGTGGAACTAGCCTCCCCATCACTCCCCAGCTGGGAGGTCTGCAGCACTGCCTTGTTGAAGCGGCAGCACGCTCTGCTGAAGCTCATCTGTTTAGGTGATAAAGCTCAAAACGCAACAGAGCTGCTGAAAAGGATGAAAAAACAGACCAATCAGTGGCTCTCCCCACTGAACCTCCAACCAGGTCAGGTTGTGTGCGATAATGGGCATAACTTGGTGGTAGCTTTAAAGCTCGGAAACTGGCACATATTCTATGCATAGCCCATGTGCTGAGCTTGGTTGTACAGTGGCTTTTAAAAACATATCCTGACTTGTCGGACCTACTTGCCAAGGTAAACCGTGTCAGCACCCATTTTGAAAGTCATCTCAGGCTTTCACCAGTCTGGCTATGCTGCAGCAGCGCTTTAATTTGCCTCATCACCGACTGATTTGTGACCTACCCACATGCTGGAATTCGGCCTTTCAAAAGGTTGGTAAGGCTTAGTGAGCAGCAGAGGCCAGTCTCTGAATTCCAGCTACTCAATGCAGAGTAACACTCAGCCCCCACGCATAACAATTGCTGAGTGGGTGTGAATCGCTGACATATGTGAGTTTCTTCAAAACTTTGAGTACTGCAACAAGATAGTGAGTGCTTATGATGCTATTATCAGAGTAACCATCCCACTGCTTTCTCTATTAAAACATTCGCTGCAGAATCTCAAAGAGGAAGCTTTGAATGCTGAGCAGGTGGCTATGGAGTAACATTTTACAGTGGCTGATAGCGCGCAGCCTAGCCTTACACAATATTCTAAGGCCACAATGGGTGATGAGGAGGGACAGGAGGGGGAGGAGAAGGAACAGGAGTTTTTGGTTTGCACTACAGAGGGGACTCCCAATCCCAGCTTCATGCCTATCCAGCTTGGATTGCCTAAAGTGGCGGAGGAGTAGGAGGTGATGTATCATGAGGAGGAGAGGATGGTTAGTGTTCATCCTGGTGGGGACACTGAAAGTTTGACTCTTTGTTGTCTACCACAAAGTTCATGTCCAGATGCCTTTTCAAAGACCCTCGAATGAAAGACATTTTGCCCAATTTGAAATGCTGGCTGTGCACCTTACTTGACCCATGGTACAAGGATAAATTTCCTTCTCTGATGTCGGAGGCAGACGTATCATTTTCAGTGCTGAAAAGATTACCCTCAGACAATGCTGCTGGCAGAGATACCGGCTCTGTTCACCCACAAGGATTACAAGGGAGGGACACGCACACCAGGTGCAACTCAGTGGGGGAGGGAATGTCCACCAACTGGGCCATTTTCATGAAACCGTCACATCAGCAAGGGCTATTTGTGGTTGCAACTATGACTAGGAGGGAGAAGTTGACAAAGATGGTGAAGGAGTACTTAAGTGACCATACCAGCATCCTTCCTGATTCTTCAATGCCCTTTAACTATTGGTTGTCCAGCTGCACACTTGACCTGACCTTTCCTTGTATGCCTTGTAGATGCTGCCATTCCCTGCCGCAAGTGTGTTGTCTGAGCGGGTTTTTAGCTCGGCCAATGCAATCATAACGGATAGGCGCACACGCCTGTCAACGGAAAATGCAGACAGGCTGACTCTTCTAAAATTGAACAAGGGCTGGATTTCCTCTGACTTTGTAAGCCCTACAGATGACAGAAACCTAGCCAAATGTTCTTTTTTGAAAGTTGTCTTAACATCCATGCCTTACCATCCAAACCCATTTTGTTCAGGAAATCACGTCCTACTCCTCCTGCTTCTGCACCAAGTACTTAGTGGTCATATATGTATACCCCACGTGGGTAATGTTTTTGAATTTTTGGAAACCTTTATACATTGCGCAATGGTTAAACTTGTACTCTCTATCGCTACCTATTCTAATAACTGCAAAATGGATTGTGAGGTAATTGTTGGGTAATTGTTTTAAACCTTTGCACAGTGTGCAATGGTAAAACTTGTACTCCCTATCTCTACCTATTCTAAGAACTGCAAAATGTATTGTGAGGTCCTCATCACAGTATCTTTCAGTGCATATGATACAGACATCTTAGGTAATTTTTGGAAACCTTTGTACATTGTGCAATGGTCAAATTTCTACTCTCAATGTCTATATATTCTATTACTGTAATTTTTTTTATTGTGTTGTCCTTCTCACATTCTCTTTAAGGGTGTATCTGAGAGCCTGATGTTGATTTTTAGGTCTGCTCTTGGACATTGTGGAACATCAATGCATTAATATGCTCCAAACACTTCTTCAGTTTTCAGCCTTACACAGAATAAAAATATGAGTAATGAAACATGCTCTATATATATTCTGCTACTTTGAAAACCTTACCCACACATCCCTTTATAAAGAGAAATTGGACATAATACCTCCGTTAGCATACACCATATATTGCTGACATACAGTACGCAGAACCCCAGTAGGTGGGCAGAACGCCTGGGTACAAAATCTGTGTCTGAGGGTGAAACCACTAGCCCTTCCCCTGTGCTATGTACTTCTCACTTTGCTATAAACAAAAAAAAGTTGCACTCTGTAGTGCTAAAGCATGTCAATGTGAAATATATGAAATATGAATAGCAATACTAACATAGTAACACAGTTAGCAAGGACGAAAAAAGACATTTATCCATCCAGTTCAGCCTATGTTTCGTCAGAATAAATCCCCAGATCTATGTCCCTCTAAAGAACCTAACAACTGTAAGATACAATATTGTTACTCTCCAGGAAGACATCCAGGCCTCTCTAGAACCCCTCAACTGAGTTCGCCATCATCCCCTCCTCAGGCAAGAAATTCCAGATTCTCACTGCCCTAACAATAAAGAGTCCTCTTCTATGTTGGTGGAAAAAAACAGCCTCTCCATGCATGTGTTGTGACTGTCACAGAGCCACTACACATGCAGCTGTGGAGCCGAACATCTGATCACCAGGAGTGATCCAGGAAGCCAGCGTATAGCTTGCCGAATAAGCAGGGACCTGAAGAAATCCACTCATCTCTAGTCTAATGTGAATACTTCTCTAAGACTGAAATCTGAATTCCTAGGTAGATGTGAATACCTCTCTTCCAAGTCTGATTTTATGGGTAGGCAGGACCCTGCTGCATTACCTTAGAGAGGTATTCACATTAGACACGTTAGGACTCATCAGTTTTGAGACCACCTTGTCGTTGGTTGATGGGCATGCATGAATTGGCCAAATTATGTACTAAGCGTCTCATTTTTTCCTAGCATCCAGAACCAGTATTTCTATTCATATTTCATACAAGATGGTAGCCCGATTCTAAGCCATCGGGTATTCTAGAATATGTATGTAGTTTATTTATGAAGATTTTAGAATAATACATTGAATACGCAGGATTCGGCTGGCCGCGACCAATTAGCGAAGCATGGTTCAAATCCCGCGCCAATTCGCAGCCGGACTGCGCCTGTCACTGATTGTTCGTGGCTGGCCATGTAGTATATAACAGCCCACGTAGTAAATAGCACAGTCACGTAGTATATAGCACAGCCACGTAGTATATAGCAAAGCCACGTAGTATATAGCACAGCCCACGGAGTATATAGCACAGCCAATGGAGTAAATAGCACAGCCACGTAGTATATAACACAGCCCACAGAGTATATAGCACAGCCACATAGTATATAGCACAGCCCACGGAGTGTATAACAGCCCACATAGCATATAACACAGCCACGTAATTTATAACAGCCCACGTAGCATATAACACAGCTTACTTAGTATATAACAGCCCACGCACGCAGTATATAACACAGCCCACGTAGTGTATAACACAGGCCATGTAGTGTATTGCACAGCCCACATAGTATATAGCACAGCCCATGCAGTATATTGAACAACCCACATAGTACATTGCACAGCCCACATAGTACATTGCACAGCCCACGTAGTATATTGCACAGCCCATGTAGTATGTAGCACAGCTCACATAGTATATTGCACAGCCCACGTAGTACATTGCACAGCCCACGTATTATATTGCACAGCCCACGTATTATATTGCACAGCCCACGTAGTATATTGCACAGCCCACGCAGTATATAGCAATGTGGGCATCATATCCCTGTTTTAAAAAAAAAGAATTAAAAAAAAAAATAGTTATACACTCACCTTCCGTTGGCCCCGGATCCAGGCGAAGCGGTTACCGACGCTCCTCGCGCGGTCCAGTCCCAAGAGTGCATTGCGGTCTCACGAGATGATGATGTAGCGGTCTCGCGAGACCGCTACGTCATCATCTCGCGAGACCGCAATGCATGGAGCGGTCACCGGAGCGTCGCGAGGAGCGGAAAAGGCCGGTTCTGGATCCGAGGGGCCGACGGACGGTGAGTATATAACTATTTTTTATTTCTTTTATTATTTTTAACATTAGATCTTTTAACTATTGATGCTGCATAGGCAGCATCAAAAGTAAAAATTTGGTCACACATGGTTAATAGCAGCGGTAACAGAGTGGGTTACCCGCGGTATAACGCGGTCCGTTACCGCTGCCATTAACCCTGTGTGAGCGCTGACTGGAGGGGATTATGGAGCGGGCCGTTTTGCCACGACCAATCAGCGACTTGGATTTCCATGACAGACAGAGGCCGCGACCAATGAATATCCGTGACAGACAGACAGACAGAAGGACAGACAGACGGAAGTGACCCTTAGACAATTATATAGTAGATATTTCACATTGACATGCTTTAGCACTACAGAGTGCAACTTTTTTTGTTTATTATGCTTCTAGTTGGAACCTGTTCACATTAGCTTGGAAGTGCCAGTCAGTCTTTTTGTCATTGTATATTAGCTTTCTGACAGAGCACTCCGCCCTTCAGCATGTGGTGTATTTTATTTGCAGCAGGGTCCTTCCTACCCGTAAAATTGACTTGGAAGACAGGTATTCACACCTACCCAGGAATTCAGACTTAAGTCTTAGAGAGGTATTCACATTAGACATGTTTTGAGACCACCTTGTTATTGGTTGATGGGCATGCATGAATTGGCTAAATTGTGTGCTAAGGCTGGTTTCACATTTGCGTTGGGCAGAGCTGTGGAGGCTGCGTATTTCCTCCATTAAGCCATGCCCACTGTCAACCCTCTTCCATTGAGCTCCACCTACGTATGCATGCATCCTGCTTACCTATCTTTAACCCCTTTCTGCCAGCTGACGGAATAGTACGTCAGCTAGCAGATCATCTTCTTTGAGGTGGACTCCGGTGGTGAGCCCACCTCAAAGCTGCGACATGTCAGCTGTTTTGTACAGCTGACATGTGCGCAGAATAAGCGCGAGCGGAATCGCGATCCGCCTGTGCCCATTAATTAGTTAAATGCCGCCGTCAAGCGCTGACAGCGGCATTTAACTAGCGCTCCCGGCCGCGCGGCCGGAAGTGCTCGCACCGCTGACCCCCGTCACATGATCGGGGGTCAGCGGTGCATTGCCATAACAACCAGAGGTCTCCTGGAGACCTCTATGGTTGTTGATAGCCGATTGCTTTGAGCGCCACCATGTGGTCGGTGTTCAAAGTACACCTGGATTTCTGTTGTGAATTTGCTTTTTGCTCCCTCTAGTGGTTACTAGTTTTTTGACTCTGGTTTTTCTGTCATTCCTTTTATCCGCACCTGGGTCGTTAGTTAGGGGTGTTGCTATATAAGCTCCCTGGACCTTCAGTTCAATGCCTGGCAACGTAGTTATCAGAGCTAGTCTGCTGTGCTCTTGTCTACTGATCCTGGTTCCAGTTATATCAGCTAAGTCTGCCTTTTGCTTTTTGCTATTTGTTTTGGTTTTGTATTTTTGTCCAGCTTGTTCCAAATCTATATCCTGACCTTTGCTGGAAGCTCTAGGGGGGCTGGTGTTCTCCCCCCGGACCGTTAGACGGTTCGGGGGTTCTTGAATTTCCAGTGTGGATTTTGATAGGGTTTTTGTTGACCATATAAGTTACCTTTCTTTATTCTGCTATCAGTAAGCGGGCCTCTCTGTGCTAAACCTGGTTCATTTCTGTGTTTGTCATTTCCTCTTACCTCACCGTCATTATTTGTGGGGGGCTTCTATCCAGCTTTGGGGTCCCCTTCTCTGGAGGCAAGAAAGGTCTTTGTTTTCCTCTACTAGGGGTAGCTAGATTCTCCGGCTGGCGCGTGTCATCTAGAATCAACATAGGAATGATCCCCGGCTACTTCTAGTGTTGGCGTTAGGAGTAGATATATGGTCAACCCAGTTACCACTGCCCTATGAGCTGGATTTTTGTATTCTGCAGACTTCCACGTTCCTCTGAGACCCTCGCCATTGGGGTCATAACAGTTTGCCAGGCCAGTATTAAATGTTTAATGCATTGCAGAAGAGGGATTATAAGAAAGAAGATTCTGAGTTTTTTTTTTTTCCTTCCCCTTTACCTCAGAGTGGCTATGCTTGCTGCAGACATGAATGTCCAGACCTTGATTACAAGTGTGGACCAGCTGGCTACTCGTGTGCAGGGCATACAAGACTATGTTATCAGAAATCCTAGGTCAGAACCTAAAATACCGATTCCTGAACTGTTTTCCGGAGACAGGTTTAAGTTTAGGAATTTCGTGAATAATTGTAAATTGTTTTTGTCCCTGAGACCCTGTTCATCAGGAGATTCTGCTCAGCAAGTAAAAATTGTTATTTCGTTCTTACGGGGCGACCCTCAGGATTGGGCTTTTTCGCTGGCGCCAGGAGATCCGGCATTGGCTGATCTTGATGCGTTTTTTCTGGCGCTCGGTTTACTTTATGAGGAACCCAATCTTGAGATTCAGGCAGAAAAGGCCTTGCTGTCTATGTCTCAGGGGCAGGACGAGGCTGAAGTGTATTGCCAAAAATTTCGGAAATGGTCCGTGCTGACACATTGGAACGAGTGTGCACTGGCCGCTAATTTTAGAAATGGTCTTTCTGAAGCCATTAAGAATGTTATGGTGGGTTTTCCCATTCCCACAGGTCTGAATGATACTATGGCACTGGCTATTCAAATTGACCGGCGGTTGCGGGAGCGCAAAACCGCAAATTCCCTCATGGTGTTGTCTGAACAGACACCTGATTTAATGCAATGTGATAGAATCCTGACTAGAAATGAGCGGAAAATTCATAGACGCCGGAATGGCTTGTGCTACTACTGTGGTGATTCTACACATGTTATCTCAGCATGCTCTAAACGTATAGCTAAGGTTGTTAGTCCTGTCACCGTTGGTAATTTGCAACCTAAATTTATTCTGTCTGTAACTTTGATTTGCTCACTGTCATCTTATCCTGTCATGGCGTTTGTAGATTCAGGTGCTGCCCTGAGTCTCATGGATCTCTCATTTGCTAAGCGCTGTGGATTTACTCTTGAACCATTAGAAAATCCTATTCCTCTTAGGGGTATTGATGCTACACCATTGGCAGCAAATAAACCGCAGTATTGGACTCAGGTTACCATGTGCATGACTCCTGAACACCGCGAGGTGATACGTTTCCTGGTTTTACATAAAATGCATGATTTGGTCGTTTTGGGGCTGCCATGGTTACAGACCCATAATCCAGTCCTGGACTGGAAGGCTATGTCAGTCTCAAGTTGGGGCTGTCGTGGTATTCATGAGGATTCCCTGCCTGTGTCTATTGCTTCTTCTACGCCTTCGGAAGTTCCGGAGTATTTGTCTGATTATCAGGATGTCTTCAGTGAGTCTGAGTCCAGTGCACTGCCTCCTCATAGGGACTGTGACTGTGCTATAGATTTGATCCCAGGCAGTAAATTTCCTAAGGGAAGACTGTTTAATCTGTCGGTACCTGAACATACCGCTATGCGTTCATATATCAAGGAGTCTCTGGAAAAAGGACATATTCGTCCGTCTTCTTCCCCTCTTGGTGCGGGATTCTTTTTTGTGGCAAAAAAGGACGGATCTTTGAGACCTTGTATTGATTATCGGCTTTTAAATAAGATCACTGTCAAATTTCAGTATCCTTTACCGCTGTTGTCTGACTTGTTTGCCCGGATTAAGGGTGCCAAGTGGTTCACCAAGATAGACCTTCGTGGTGCGTACAACCTTGTGCGCATTAAGCAAGGTGATGAATGGAAAACCGCATTCAATACGCCCGAAGGTCATTTTGAGTACTTGGTGATGCCTTTTGGGCTCTCCAATGCGCCTTCAGTTTTTCAGTCCTTTATGCATGACATTTTCCGGAAGTATCTGGATAAATTTTTGATTGTTTATCTGGATGATATTTTGGTTTTTTCTGATAATTGGGATTCGCATGTGGAGCAGGTCAGGTTGGTCTTTAAAATTTTGCGTGAAAATTCTTTGTCAAGGGCTCAAAGTGTCTCTTTGGTGTACAGAAGGTTCCCTTTTTGGGGTTCATTTTTTCCCCTTCTGCTGTGGAGATGGACCCAGTCAAGGTCCGAGCTATTCTTGATTGGACTCAGCCCTCGTCAGTTAAGAGTCTTCAGAAGTTCTTGGGCTTCGCTAACTTCTACCGTCGTTTTATCGCTAATTTTTCTAGCATTGTGAAACCTTTGACGGATATGACCAAGAAGGGCTCCGATGTAGCTAACTGGGCTCCTGCTGCCGTGGAGGCTTTCCAGGAGTTGAAACGCCGGTTTACTTCGGCGCCTGTTTTGTGCCAGCCTGACGTCTCACTTCCCTTTCAGGTTGAGGTGGATGCTTCGGAGATTGGGGCAGGGGCCGTTTTGTCGCAGAGAGGCCCTGGTTGCTCTGTTATGAAACCTTGTGCCTTTTTCTCTAGGAAGTTTTCGCCTGCCGAGCGAAATTATGATGTGGGCAATCGGGAGTTGTTGGCCATGAAATGGGCATTTGAGGAGTGGCGTCATTGGCTCGAGGGTGCTAAGCATCGTGTGGTGGTCTTGACTGATCACAAAAATCTGATGTATCTCGAGTCTGCTAAACGCCTTAATCCGAGACAGGCCCGCTGGTCATTGTTTTTCTCCCGCTTTGATTTTGTTGTCTCGTATTTACCAGGTTCAAAGAATGTGAAGGCCGATGCTCTTTCTAGGAGCTTTGTGCCTGATGCTCCTGGAGTCGCTGATCCTGTTGGTATTCTTAAAGATGGAGTTATCTTGTCAGCTATTTCTCCGGATCTGCGACGTGTGTTGCAGAGATTTCAGGCTGATAGGCCTGAGTCGTGTCCACCTGACAGACTGTTTGTCCCGGATAAGTGGACCAGCAGAGTCATTTCCGAGGTTCATTCCTCGGTGTTGGCAGGTCACCCGGGAATTTTTGGCACCAGAGATCTGGTGGCCAGGTCCTTTTGGTGGCCTTCCTTGTCAAGGGATGTGCGGTCATTTGTGCAGTCCTGTGGGACTTGTGCTCGAGCTAAGCCTTGCTGTTCTCGTGCCAGCGGTTTGCTCTTGCCCTTGCCTGTCCCGAAGAGACCTTGGACACATATCTCCATGGATTTCATTTCTGATCTTCCGCTATCTCAGGGCATGTCCGTTATCTGGGTGATATGTGATCGCTTCTCCAAGATGGTCCATTTGGTTCCGTTGCCTAAGCTGCCTTCCTCTTCCGATCTGGTTCCTGTGTTTTTCCAGAACGTGGTTCGTTTGCACGGCATCCCTGAGAATATTGTGTCAGACAGAGGATCCCAGTTCGTTTCCAGGTTCTGGCGATCCTTTTGTAGTAGGATGGGCATTGATTTGTCGTTTTCGTCTGCTTTCCATCCTCAGACTAATGGACAGACGGAGCGAACCAATCAGACTTTGGAGGCTTATTTGAGGTGTTTTGTCTCTGCTGATCAGGACGATTGGGTGACATTCTTGCCGTTGGCTGAGTTTGCCCTTAATAATCGGGCTAGTTCCGCCACCTTGGTTTCGCCTTTTTTCTGCAACTCTGGTTTCCATCCTCGCTTTTCTTCGGGTCATGTGGAGCCTTCTGACTGTCCTGGGGTGGATTCTGTGGTGGATAGGTTGCAGCAGATCTGGAATCATGTGGTGGACAACTTGAAGTTGTCACAGGAGAAGGCTCAGCGCTTTGCCAACCGCCGCCGCGGTGTGGGTCCCCGACTACGCGTTGGGGATTTGGTGTGGCTTTCTTCCCGCTTTGTTCCTATGAAGGTCTCCTCTCCCAAATTTAAACCTCGTTTTATTGGGCCTTACAAGATATTGGAAATCCTTAATCCTGTATCTTTTCGTCTGGATCTTCCTGTGTCGTTTGCTATTCACAATGTATTTCATAGGTCCTTGTTGCGGCGGTACATTGTGCCTGTAGTTCCTTCTGCTGAGCCTCCTGCTCCGGTGTTGGTTGAGGGCGAGTTGGAGTACGTGGTGGAGAAGATCTTGGATTCTCGCCTCTCCAGGCGGAGGCTTCAGTACCTGGTCAAGTGGAGGGGCTATGGTCAGGAGGATAATTCCTGGGTGGTCGCCTCTGATGTTCATGCGGCCGATTTAGTTCGTGCCTTTCATGCCGCTCATCCTGATCGCCCTGGTGGTCGTGGTGAGGGTTCGGTGACCCCTCACTAAGGGGGGGGTACTGTTGTGAATTTGCTTTTTGCTCCCTCTAGTGGTTACTAGTTTTTTGACTCTGGTTTTTCTGTCATTCCTTTTATCCGCACCTTGGTCGTTAGTTAGGGGTGTTGCTATATAAGCTCCCTGGACCTTCAGTTCAATGCCTGGCAACGTAGTTATCAGAGCTAGTCTGCTGTGCTCTTGTCTACTGATCCTGGTTCCAGTTATATCAGCTAAGTCTGCCTTTTGCTTTTTGCTATTTGTTTTGGTTTTGTATTTTTGTCCAGCTTGTTCCAAATCTATATCCTGACCTTTGCTGGAAGCTCTAGGGGGGCTGGTGTTCTCCCCCCGGACCGTTAGACGGTTCGGGGGTTCTTGAATTTCCAGTGTGGATTTTGATAGGGTTTTTGTTGACCATATAAGTTACCTTTCTTTATTCTGCTATCAGTAAGCGGGCCTCTCTGTGCTAAACCTGGTTCATTTCTGTGTTTGTCATTTCCTCTTACCTCACCGTCATTATTTGTGGGGGGCTTCTATCCAGCTTTGGGGTCCCCTTCTCTGGAGGCAAGAAAGGTCTTTGTTTTCCTCTACTAGGGGTAGCTAGATTCTCCGGCTGGCGCGTGTCATCTAGAATCAACGTAGGAATGATCCCCGGCTACTTCTAGTGTTGGCGTTAGGAGTAGATATATGGTCAACCCAGTTACCACTGCCCTATGAGCTGGATTTTTGTATTCTGCAGACTTCCACGTTCCTCTGAGACCCTCGCCATTGGGGTCATAACAGATTTCTCCTACATAGAGGTGATCTGTACTTCACCTCTATGTAGCAGAGCCGATCGAGTTGTGCATGCATCTAGCCTCCTATGGAGGCTATTGAAGCATGCCAAAATTTAAAAAAAAAGTGTTTAAAAATATAAAAAAAATAAAAAATATATAAAAGTTCAAATCACCCCCCTTTCGCCCCAATCAAAATAAAACAATTAAAAAAAATTAAACATACACATATTTGGTATCGCCGCGTTCAGAATCGCCCGATCTATCAATAAAAACAAAGGATTAACCTGACCGCTAAATGGCGTAGCGAGAAAAAAAATCAAAACGAAAATGCAATAACGGGCGATCAAAAGAATGTATCTACACCAAAATGGTATCATTAAAAACGCCAGCTTGGCACGCAAAAAATAAGCCCTCACCTGACCCCAGATCACGAAAATTGGAGACGCTATGGGGTTTTTTTTACCAAATTTTGGAATTTTTTTTCACCACTTAGATAAAAAATAACCTAGACATGTTAGGTGTCTATGAACTCGTAATGACCTGGAGAATCATAATGCCAGGTTAGTTTTAGCATTTGGTGAACCTAGCAAAAAAGCCAAACAAAAAACAAGTGTGAGATTGCACTTTTTTTGCAATTTCATCACACTTGGAATTTTTTTCCCGTTTTCTGTTACATGGCATGGTAAAACCAATGGTATCGTTCAAAAGTACATCTCGTCCCGCAAAAAATAAGCTCTCACATGGCCATATTGACAGAAAAATAAAAAAGTTATGGCTCTGGGAAGGAGGGGAGCGAAAAACAAAAACAAAAAAACGGAAAAAGCTCTGGGGGTGAAGGGGTTAACATTGCATACACAGGCCATGCGGATATATGCGGATGCGTCCGCATGCGTCGTTTTGATGCTGCGACGAACGCAACATGTTGCATTTTGTTGCAGTCAGTGCAGCATCAAAATGACGCATGTGGACCCATCCGCATACATCCGCAGGCCCGTGTACTCAATGTTAAAGATAGGTGCGTAGGACACATGCAGATGTAGGCGGAGCTGAATGGAAGAGGTGCGGCAGTGGGCAGGGCTTAACGGAGGAAGTACGCAGCCCTCCGCAAATGTGAAACCAGCCTAAGCGTCTCATTTTTTTCATAGTATCCAGAAGCAGTATTGCTATACATATTTCTTGTATTTCACATTGACATACTTTAGCACTACAGAGTGTAACTTTTTTTGTTTATTGTATATGGAGGTAGCTGCTCCTAGGTGACACCTGTTCACATTAGCTTGCAAGTGCCAGTCAGTCTTTTTGTCATTGTCTTCTCACTCTGCTGTCCAGAAAGGTGACACTGATGCCTCCTGCCCACAACCTGCAGTTGCACAGACACAATAGTCAGCAACAAAGTCCAGTTCATTGTCCCAGTGCAGCATTCAGCTGTCCCTTGTCAGCATATATGTGTCTTCTCAAATTGTTAGTTAGATAGGGCATACATATTCGTTAGCATTTTGCATTGTCCGGTGTTGAACAAAGACCATTCCTGGCTTTTCCAGGCTCCTAAATAAGACTTGTGTCTCTTTATCAAACTGTCGCTTCCCTTAAATTTTCTACATTTTGGTAAAAAAAATGGTGGTGGGATATTGTCCAGTTTCTGTACATTTTATGCAGGTTGAGGAGATTATGTTAATACGCTCGACAGACCTATTCAGGCCGCAGCCTTAGGGTATGTGTCCACGTTCAGGATTGCATCAGGATTTGGTCAGGATTTTTCATCAGTATTTGTAAGCCAAAACCAGGAGTGGAACAATTAGAGGAAAAGTATAACAGAAACATATGCACCACTTCTGCATTTATCACTCACTCCTGGTTTTGGCTTACACATACTGATGAAAAATCCTGACCAAATCCTGATGCAATCCTGAACGTGGACACATACCCTTAGGCTGTGTGCACACGTAGCATATTTTTCGCGTTTTTTTTTCGCGGTTTTTCGCTATAAAAACGCTATAAAACCGCGAAAAAAATGCTTACATTAAGCATCCTATGTAATAGAATGCATTCCGCATTTTTTGTGCACATGCTGCATTTTTTTTCCTGAGCGGAATCGCATTCCAGAAAAAAACGCAGCATGTTCATTAAAATTGCGGAATCGCGGCGATTCTGCACCCATAGGAGTGCATTGATCTGCTTACTTCCCGCACGGGGCTGTGCACACCATGCGGGAAGCAAGCAGATCATGTGCGGTTGGTACCCAGGGTGGAGGAGAGGAGACTCTCCTCCACGGACTGGGCACCATATAATTGGTAAAAAATAAAAGAATTAAAATAAAAAATTGTGATATACTCACCTTCTGATGGCCCCCGAAGTGTTCCCGCCTCTCCGGTGCAAGATCTCTCTTCCGTTCCTATAGATGATGTGGTTCAGGACCTGTGATGACGTCACTGTCTTGTGATTGGTCACGTGACCGCTCATGTGACTCACGCGACCAATCACAAGACAGTGGCGTCATCGCAGGCCCTTCACTGCACTCCAGCTATAGGAACGGACGCCGCTGAGGTCTGCAGGTGAGTATAACCATGTTTTTTATTTTTTTTATTATTTTTAAACATTCAATCTTTTACTATAGATGCTGCATAGGCTGCATCTATAGTAAAAAGTTGGTCACACTTGTCAAACACTATGTTTGACAAGTGTGACCAACCTGTCAGTCAGTTTTCCAAGCGATGCTACAGATCGCTTGGAAAACTCTAGCATTCTGCAAGCTAATTATGCTTGCAAAACGCTAGTTTTCTGCGGGTATATGCAAGCTAATTCTGCATGCGATATACCCGCGGCAGGAGGCGCAGAATTGCCGCGGAAATTTCCTCGGCAATTCTGCAACGTGTGAACTTAGCCTTAGGCCGTGTGTCCACGGTAAGTAAACGCTGCTTGTTTGACGCTGCAGCGTCAAACACGCAGCGTCCAGATGTTCCAGCATAGTGGCATCGCCGCAGGTAATATCACAGGGCCCTATGGCGAGGGGTGCGATGATCCCGGATGTGTACTGTACACATCCGGCATGATCGCTTCCCAGAAAGGGGGCGAGGCTTAGCGCCGAGCGGCGATACCGCCGGCCATCCTGAACGTGGACACGCACCCTTAGGGTATGTGTCCACGTTCAGGATTGCTTCAGGATTTGGTCAGGATTTTATGCAGGTAAAATCCTGACCAAATCTGCACCCGAGGTCACTGGGAGTTCACCTGCGTTGTCCTTGTGTTTTTTCTGCTATGTAAGGACATGCTGCGTTCTTAAAAGACGTGCCGCATGTGAGTTTTCTCGGGTGTGCCGCATGCGTCTTTTACTGCATAGTGGAGACAGGATTTCATGAAATCCCCTCCACTATGCTGTAACATCTGGACGCTGCGTTTTTTATGCATGCTGCTCAATGCTGCGTCAAAAACTCAGCGTTTCCTGAACGTGGACACATACCCTTACACATATTGGAACATAGTCATTGCCACGCTAAGGCTTTTACCTGAGCTCTGTAGCACCTTACTCAGCCTGTCACCTGAGTAATACCCTCCACAGACCTCGTCACTCTCTGGGATATATCATGTAATTACTCCATTGTTGCTCAAAACCATGCATAAGATACATTCTGCCTGGTTGAGTAGTTTCCAGAAGAAGTGCAAAGGCTTGTACAGAATGGTCAATGGCACTCCTGTCTCTTTCCCTTGAGGAGGCTGCTTCCAAGTAAACTGAGGCTTTTACATCTTCCTGACATGAGTTTCAGGCCTGACAGACTGACAATAATACAGGCCCTCGCTTGCATACACTGTATTCAGAATTTAACTCTAATGCTTTTGGTGTCTGGTAGAATCCAATTTACTGACAGTGATCATACAGCTCCCCCAACTCCTGTATTATATTCACCTTACAGCGGCTTCACCCGCTATGACAGTGGCTCCATTGGGATCTGGAGGCCAAAATGAACTGTGAAGCTCACAAAACTGTCCCTCTGAAAATGTGAAGCGGGGGCCGCATAATGACATTGTGGTAGACATGGTGGTGGTGGCGGGCGAAGCCCAAAATTCAAATGGGCATGTTTTAGTTGTCATTGTAAAGTGATGGGGGATATGCATTCCACTATCTAGCTAACAATTTTGAATGAGGAAGGGACCTCCCAAAAATAGGAGTGAGAGCCCTACCATATGCCCATATGTATGATACAGGGCGAACTGAGGCCTCATCCTAAACTCAGGTTTCATGACACCTGCTGGCCCTCAGGCCTTATTTTGCGTTATATACATGTAATTATGAAGGAAAAAATGTTTCTTAGCATTTTTCCCTTTAAAAAAAATTTAGGATGGTTCTGTAAAATCGTCACAAGTCTGATAACATTATTCCCAGATACTATATGTGAGTCATAAAGGCATGCAGGCATCTTCTCCATGGCTTCCCTTTTAGTTTTAGCACTTTCCCATCCATTTCAGCTTTTTTCTCAGACCTGTTTTTTGGATCCAGCAGAAAAATATTCGGTTTTCCCATTGACTTGCATTGGATTCGTTATTTGGTACGAATACACAGATATTAGAAATCATTCGTGCCGATTTTCTCGAATCCGAATATTTCACTATAAGCTCATCAAAAGGCACCATTTGACTTTTTGAATGTAAAATTGGCTGGAATCATTAGCGGACGCCATGTTGTGTTTGGAGAGCCCCTGATGTGCCTAAACAGTGGAAACCCCCCCCACACAAATAAGATGATTTTAGAAACTAGACCTCTCAAGGAATGTATCTTGAAGTGTGGTGAGCACCTTGAAACCCAAGCTGCTTCACAGAAGTTTAGAAAGTATAGCTGTGAAAATAAAAAATCACATTTTTACCACAACAATATTCTTTTAGTCTCTAATTTTTAATTTTCATAAGGGTAACAGGAGAAAATGGACCCCAAAATTTGTTGTTGTTGTTGGCAGGGCTCATGTAGCTTTTGGAGAGCCACAGATATGCCTATACAGTGGAAACCCCCCACAAGTGACCTCATTTTTGAAACTAGACCCCTCAAGGAACTTATCTAGATGTGTAATGAGTACCTTAAACCCACAGGTGATTCACAAAATATTACAACGTTGATCTGTGAAAATTAAAAAAAATTATTTTTCAAAAAAAATGTTGTTTAAGCCTCCATTTTTTTTTCTATTTCACAAGGATAGCAGGATAAAATGAACCCCAAAATTTGTTGTGCAATTTCTCCTAAGTACATTGACACCCCATATGTGGTTGAAAACTACTTTCAAGGCACAGTGCAAAGCTCCGAAGGGAAGAAGCACCATAGTGGAATTCAGAATTTGCTTGACTGGTTTGACTGTGCCATGCCACATTGGCAGAGCCCCTGGGGTGCCAGGACAGAAAAACCCATCATAAGTGAACCCATTCAACCCCTTAAGCCCCAAGGGTGGTTTGCACGTTAATGACCGGGCCAATTTTTACAATTCTGACCACTGTCTCTTTATGAGGTTATAACTCTGGAACTCTTCAACGGATCTTGGCGATTCTGACACTGTATAATCGTGACATATTGTACTTAATGATAGTGGTAAAATTTCTTTGATATTACCTGCGCTTATTTGTGAAAAAAATGGAAATTTGGCAAAAACTTGCAATAAAATCACAGAGAGATGTCACACAAAATACTTTATAAGTAACATTTCCCACATGTCTACTTTACATCAGCTCAATTTTGGAACCAAAATTTTTAGTTATAAGGGTTAAAAGTTATAAGGATTAAAAGTTGACCAGCAATTTCTCATTTTTACAACACCATTTTTTTTAGGGACCACATCTCATTTGAAGTCATTTTGAGGGGTCTATATGATAGAAAATAACCAAGTGTGACACCATTCTAAAAACTGCACCCCTCAAGGTGCTCAAAACCACATTCAAGAAGTTTATTAACCCTTCAGGTGTTTCAAAGGAATTTTTGGAATGTTTAAATAAAAATGAACATTTAACTTTTTTTCACAAAACATTTACTTCCGCTCAAATTTGTTTTATTTTACCAAGGGTAACAGGAGAAATGGTCCCCAAAAGTTGTTGTTCAATTTGTCCTGAGTACGCCGATACCCCATATGTGGGGGTAAACCACTGTTTGGGCGCATGGCAGAGCTCAGAAGCGAAGGAGCGCCATTTGACTTTTCAATGCAAAATTGACTGGAATTGAGATGGGACGCCATGTTGCGTTTGGAGAGCCCATGATGTGCCTAAACATTGAAACCCCCCCACAAGTGACACAATTTTGGAAAGTAGACCCCCTAAGGAACTTATCTAGATGTGTGGTGAGCACTTTGACTCATTAAGTGATTCACAGAAGTTTATAATGCAGAACCGTAAAAATAAAAAATCATATTTTTTCACAAAAATGATCTTTTCGCCCCCAATTTTTTATTTTTCCAAGGGTAAGAGAAGAAATTGGACTGCAAAAGTTGTTGTCCAATTTGTCCTGAGTACGCTGATACCCCATATGTGGGGGCAAACCACTGTTTGGGTGCATGGGAGAGCTCATAAGGGAAGGAGCGCCGTTTGACTTTTCAATGCAAAATTTACAGGAATTGAGATGGGACACCATGTTTCGTTTGGAGAGCCACTGATGTGCCTAAACATTGAAACCCCTCACAAGTGACACCATTTTGAAAAGTAAACCCCCTAAGGAACTCATCTAGATGTGTTGTGAGAGCTTTGAACCTCCAAGTATTTCACTACAGTTTATAAAGCAGAGCCGTGAAAATAAAAATTATTCTTTTTCCACAAAATGATTTTTTAGCCCCCAGTTTTGTATTTTTCCAAGGGTAACAGTTGAAATTGGACCTCAAAAGTTGTTGTACAATTTGTCCTGAGTACGCTGATACCCCATATGTGGGGGTGAACCACCGTTTGAGCGCATGGCAGAGCTCGGAAGGGAAGGAGTGTCATTTGGAATACAGACTTAGATGGATTGGTCTGCAGGCATCACATTGCATTTGCAGGGCCCCTAATGTACCTAAACAGTAGAAACCCCCCACAAGTGACCCCATATTGGAAACTAGACCCCCAAAAGAACTTATCTAGATGTGTTGCAAGAACTTTGAACCCCCAAGTGTTTCGCTACAGTTTATAATGCAGAGCCGTGAAAATAAAGAATCTTTTTTTTTCCACAAAAATTATTTTTTAGCCCACAGTTTTGTATTTTTCCCAAGGGTAACAGTTGAAATTAAACCCCAAAAGTTGTTGTCCAATGTGTCCTGAGTACGCTGATACCCCATATGTTGGGGTAAACCCCTATTTGGGCGCACGAGAGAGCTCGGAAGGGAAGGAGCACTGTTTTACTTTTTCAACGCAGAATTGGCTGGAATTGAGATCGGACGCCATGTCACGTTTGGAGAGCCCCTGATGTGCCTAAACAGTGGAAACCCCCCAATTATAACTGAAACCCTAATCCAAACACATGCCTAACGCTAATCCCAACAGTAACCCTAACCACACCCCTAACCCTGACACACCCCTAACCCTAATCCCAACCTTATTCCCAACCGTAAATGTAATCCAAACCCTAACTTTACCCCCAACCCTAACCCTAACTTTAGCCCCAACCCTAACTGTAGCCTTAACCCAACCCCAACTCTAGCCCTAGCCCTAACCCTAGCCCTAACCCTAGCCCTAACTCTAGCCCTAACCCTAGCCCTAACCCTAACCCTAGCCCTAACCCTAATGGGAAAATGGAAATAAATTAAAAAAAAATAATTTTTTAATTTTTCGCTAACTAAGGGGGTGATGAAGGGGGGTTTGATTTACTTTTATAGCGGTTTTTTTTAGCGGATTTTTATGATTCGCAGCCGTCACACACTGAAAGACGCATTTTATTGCAAAAAATATTTTTTGCTTTACCACATTTTGAGAGCTATAATTTTTCCATATTTTGGTCCACAGAGTCATGTGAGGCCTTGTTTTCTGCGGGACGAGTTTCCGTTTTTATTGGTAACATTTTCGGGCACATGACTTTTTTTATCGCTTTTTATTCCGATTTTTGTGAGGCAGAATGACCAAAAACCAGCTATTCATGAATTGCTTTTGAGGGAGGCATTTATACCGTTCCGTGTTTGGTAAAATGGATAAAGCAGTTTTATTCGTTCGGTCAGTGCGATTACAGAGATACCTCATTTATATCATTTTTTAATGTTTTGGCGCTTTTATACGATAAAAACTATTTTATAGAAAAAATAATTATTTTTGCATCGCTTTATTCTGAGGACTATAACTTTTTTCTTTTTTCTTTGATGATGCTGTATCATGGCTCTTTTTTTGCGGGACAAGATGACGTTTTCAGCGGTACCATGGTTATTTATATCCGTCTTTTTGATTGCGTGTTATTCCACTTTTTGCTTGGCAGTATGATAATAAAGCGTTGTTTTTTGCCTTTTTTTTTTGTATTTTTTTTTTTTTTTTACGGTGTTCACTGAAGGGGTTAACTAGTGGGGCAGTTTTATAGGTCGGGTCGTTACGGACGCGGCGATACTAAATATGTGTACTTTTATTGTTTTTATTTTTATTTAGATAAAGAAATGTATTTAAAGGAACAATATTTTTTTTGGGGGGGGGGAATTTTGGGGGGGAATTTTTTTTTTTTTTTTTTTTTACACATGTGAATATTTTTTTTTTTACACTATAACATTGCCCCGGGGGGGCATCATGTTATAGTGTAAGATCGCTGATCTGACAGTTTGCACAGCACTCTGTCAGATCGGCGATCTGATGTGCACAGCTCCTCCAGGCTTCCCGGCACCTGCTCTGAGCAGGCGCTGTGAAGCCACCTCCCTGCAGGACCCAGATGCCGTGGCCATTTTGGATCCAGGCCTGCTGCAGGGGGGAGGAGGTAAGAGATCCTCGGAGCAACGCGATCACATCGCGTTGCTCCGGGGGTCTCAGGGAAGCACGTAGGGAGCCCCCTCCCTGCGCGATGCTTCCCTATACTGCCGGAACACTGCGATCATGTTTGATCGCAGTGTGCCGGGGGTTAATGTGCCGGGGGTTAATGTGCCGGATGTCAGCTGCAATAGTCAGCTGACACCCGGCCGCGATCGGCCGCGCTCCCCCCGTGAGTGCGGCCGATCGCATATGACGTACTATCCCGTCACTGGGAATTAAGTCCCAGGTCACCTTGACGGGATAGTACGTCATATGGGATTAAGGGGTTAACAAACTATATCTCTCTGAGTTCATCCAGGGGTGTAGTGATCATATTGACGCCACAGGTGGGTCACAGAATTTTATACCATTGGGCAGTGAAGAAAAAAATAATTACATTTTTACCACCAAAATGTTGTTTTAAGCCCCAGATTTTACATTTTCACACTGGGAAATGGGTAAAAATGGCACAAAAATTTGTCCCACAATTTCTGCTGAATGTAGAAATACCCTATATATGACTGTGCAGTACTGTTTAGCCATACGGTGAGACTCGAGAGGTTATAAAGCGCTATTTGCCACCTGGAGTGCAGATTTTCCTAGAATAGTTTGCAGACCCCATATTCAGAGTCCCTACATACTAGAAGAATACCCCCCTCAAATGACCGCATTTTAGAAATGATACCCCTTTGGAAAGTTATCTACAGGTGTAGTGACAATTTTGACTCCATGGGTGTTTTCCAGAAACAAGCAGTAGCAGATGTTGCTAAGTGAATATTGCAAACAGCCATTGTAGTGACCAGTATGTTGTAGTCATCACTATGTTGTAGTGCCCAGGATGTGGTAGTGCACAGCTCATGCTTCCAGAGACACGCACCCGTAAATTAAGCACGCTCTTATCACAACAGAAATGCCTAACATGTGGACGCTAAATGTGGTTTAGGCATATAGTAGGGCTCAGAAGGGAGGGTGGCATTTGGATTTGGGAGCTCAGGATTTGCCAAATTTCTTTTTTTGGGGGGTGAGGAGACATAGCGGTTTTCCAGAGCTTTTTGTACTACCAGTAATGTGGAAGCCCCTATATTTCCGTTAACAGATGACTGACCTGAGTGGGGGATTGCATTTTTTGTGGATTTAGTTGAATGTTTGATTGGAAACATTTTAAGTAACGCATGGGATCACATTTATCCGGTGCGGGATCATAGGCCAGAGCTGAACTGCCCCAAAGAATAATACTGGGCAGAGTGTCATGCGATGTTTTATCGCATAGCACTCGGCCGTGTTATACGGTAGTGTGACTCTGGCCTTATACTGTATGTATATTATTTTGTCACTATTTGTCTCTTATTTGGGGTATTATTGGTATATTTGTATTGGCATAGTGGATTGTGTTGAGTATGGAGATCACGTGTGCTATCTGATAGCTGTAAGGTGGCTGTAGGAAACTTAGTGGATGGGAGACATACGTGCTAAAGCATTTCTCCAGGTTTAGGACAAAAAGGGGTTAATTGACCATGAAAGTTTGATTGTGAGCAGCTACAGAGTTGGGAGAGGTGGCTTCTCATCATATCTCCACCCCTAGTTGTGGTTCACTTTGTAAATTGAGACCTGTTTGCCTTGCACATGGCTGTTTGTATGGAGGTGTGCAGATTTCCTGGATTTAGTGCCTTTGCTAAAGGACGAAGAAGTTGGACTCTAATCCAGGTGGGCTAAGCAGCATTATTGTATGTACTTTTGAGCTAGACAAGAGCTGTATTTGAGTTTCCTGTGATGTGGTTTATGAGGACAGCAAAAAACGAGCCAGACTTTTAGGGTATGTTTCCACGGTAAGTAAACGCTGCTTGTTTGACGCTGCAGCGTCAAACAAGCAACGTCCAGATGTTCCAGCATAGTGGAGGGGATTTTATGAAATCCCGTCTCCACTATGCGTGGAAACCCGCATGCGGCGGCCCTGCGACTCCGGACATGCTGCGCGTCTTTTAAGATCGCAGCATGTCCGTACACCTTGCGGGGACGCAGCGTCCCCGCAAGGCATATCACAGGGCCCTATGGCAAGGGGTGCGATGATCCCGGATGTGTACTGTACACATCCGGCATCATCGCGTCCCAGAAAGGGGGCGGGGCTTAGCGCCGAGCGGCTTCGCCGCTGCGGCGATACCGCCGCCCCTCCGGACCGTGGAGCCATACCCTTAAATAGAAACGATTACTGTGATACCTTATATCCCTCCTAAGTGAGTAGTATCTTTATATTTGGTGTTCGAAGTGTGGGCAGCTGTGTGAACATGTGTGATTGCTACAGAAGTACTGCATGTTGTGGGTGAAGGCAGCTATAAGCCAGAGAGCAACATTAGACAGTATGGAGGACCTGATCAAACACCTAGTGCAAGCCCAGAAGCAGCAGCACCGGCAACAGCTATAGCAGCACTAGCAAGAGCTACATCAGCAACAGCTGGCACAAAACCAGACAAGCTGCTTATATAACAGCTCCAGCAGCAGCAAAGCACCAACAACCGTAGCATCAGCAGATTGACTTACTCACAGAGGTGGTTCGTGGCATGGCGCCAGCTTCAACTCCAAGGTCAGATGATGATTTTTCTGTCCAGAAGGTGGTGAGGAGAGCCTTGCAAAAAAGTATCCTGGGTGACTATATAGAGACCTTTTTACCTGTTTTTGAAAGGATTGCTGCTAGTCAGAGCAGTGGGCAGCAGTTTTGGCGCCATACTTAATGGAGGAGCAAAAAAAGCCTACTATGATTTAGCCTTACAGGACACCAAAGAATATGCAAAACTGAAAACAGAAATTTTGGCATGCTTGCTGGTGACAATGACTTTCAGGACAACAGGTTCACGTCTGGGCATTTCACCGTGACAAACCGCCTCACTCCCAAATGTGTGATCTGCTGCACCTTTTCCAAAAGTGGTTGCAGTCGTAGTCCTCTATCCCAGCGCAGATGGTAGAGCGTGTTGTAATGGACCAGTTCGTGCACTTCCTTCCAAGCCCAATGCAGACTTGGGTTACCCAGGAATATCACCAATAACTTCGTCAGACAGGTCAAAAGGTATCAGGGGGTCCTTGGAGAGGCAATCCACTCCATAGTAAAAGGGGGGGGTGGAGCGTCCAAGGGGGCAAAACTTCTCATGCTGAGGGTCTCATCAGGGGATGTAATTTGCTGGAGATGTCACGGCCCAGGTCATATAGCTGCCCATTGTCCCCTGACCACCAAGCAAGAGGACTGTAGCATGGAACACCAGTGTTCATTTTATACATATCCGGCTTGCAGTGTGGACTGTCCATCTGCGGAGGTGCCCCAAGCTTGTCCTGTAAAAGTGAATGGTCTGCAAATGACTGGACTACTAGACTCAAGGAGTTTGGTGACCCTAGTGAGGGTCACATTCTGTCTCCTATTGATCCCTGGGAAGAAGGTAGGCATCCGCTGCATTCATTGGGAAGCTAAAGACTATCCGGTGGCCAAAGTGGTCATTCAGGCAGCCCAAGGTACTGAGTTCCATAAGGTCGTCACGGTCTAGGATTAATTGCAACAAATTATCATAGGCCAAGACTTTGTGTTGGTTTGTGACTTATGGGGCAGGGGTTGAGACCTCACTTGCTTTTGTAAGAGAAGGGGTGGCCCTAAAGAAGTCTCACCAACCCCAAAGCCTGACGGGTTTCCCTTCTGCGTAATTGTGGGATATGAGCAGGCAGTACCCTCTGAGGACAGCATTCTTGATATAGGCTTGACTGGAGAAAAGTTTGGGTCCGCCCAACATAGGTACCTAACTCTAAAAGAAGCATTCAATAAAGTAATTGTTATAAACGGCATAGCACAGATGCCAGGGGCTGAGACCAGATTTTCTTATTTTATGATGAGTGGGGATTTATTGTACTAATTGTTGTCACCAGGACCCTATAGATGGATGGTGTTGGACATGGCCCATTCGCATATTTTGGGTGTCGACAAAACCCAAGAATGGATCATAGGGAGGTTCTATTGGTCCGGATGTCACTGAGAAATCCTAAGGTATTGCAAGTCCTGTCCCACTTGCCAGTTAACCACTCCCACTGCTCACTTCCGAAAACCAGCAATGTTGGGAATTGCTGCAGCAGAACCGGGACCTGTTCTCTGATGTCATAGAAGACGAGATTTGGACGGAACGCCATGTGCAGTTGAACTTGAAGCCCTTCCAAATTCCTGAGACCTGGTGAGAACTCCAGAATCTCCAAGGAAGTGAAGCGTATGATGAATCTCAGAGTCATTGAGCAAGCGAAGACCAGGTGGTCTAACTCTATTGTCCTTGATAAAAACGCTATGGAGAATGGATATTCTGTCCTGATTATCAGACGCTGAACAAAGTCTCCAAGTTAGACACATATCCGATGATAAGTGTCGATAAGTTGATCAAGAGACTTGGGCTGGCAAAGTACATAACCACCTTGGATCTAACAAAAGGATATTGGCAAATCCCCATGTCACAAGAAGCCAAGGAGAAGACGGCTTTCTCTACACCAGAAGATCGCTTTTAATATATCCAGATGCCGTTTGGACTGCAGGGAGCTCCTTCCAAACTTCCAGAGGGCCATGGATGGGATCCTCGCACTGGTCAAGAATTATGCTGGGCCATCCTGGACAATATCATAATCTTCAGTCCAGATTGGGGAAGGTACAGGCGGTGTTTGATGCTCTCAGGAAGGCAGGGTTCTCTATAAATCCCCAAAAAGTGCTATGGGGAAAGAGGAGGCTAAATACCTTGGATACGTAGTAGGTAGAGGTGAAATCAAACCCCAAATCAACAAAGTGGACACAAGCCAGAACTGGGTGAAAACCACTCTCTAAAAAGCAAATTAATGCCTTTCTGGGAATCGTAGGGAACCTATAGGTGGTTCATTCCAAACTTTGCCATGGTGGCCACACCTCTGACAAGATCTCCTAAAGAAGACAAAATCAGTCATCGCCAAATGGATGACAGAGACGGCCTTTAATAACTGAAAGTAGCTCTGTGTAAGCAGTCGGTCCGGGTTGCCCTGACTGTAAGGCTAGGTTCCCATTGCGAATCCCATTGCCGGCAATGTTAAAGCGCATTGCTAGCGCGTGTCATTTTCAGCACGAGCTAGCGATGTGCCATTCTTTTGTAGCGCGCCTCGGATGCTGCTTGCGCGCCCGAGGTCCGTTCCCCGCTCTCGCAGATCGGGGATCTGCCCTAGCGGGGACTTTAACGCGACCCCTTAAAAGACATTGCGTTAGCGCAATCCGCTAGGTACAAGAGCAAAAGACACTGCCGAGAACCAGCTGACGGTACTGGAACCCGGATGGGTAGCCGAAGGTCCAAGAGGCAATGGAACTACCGAGGACCAGCTGACGTTACTGGAACCCGGTTACTAAGCAGGAGGTACCCGTGCCAGAAAGCACTACCAAGGACCACCTGACGTTGGTGGAACTCGGATACCCAGAAGGAGGCACCTAAGCCAAAGGCTCTGCCCGGAACCAGCTGACGGTACTGGAACCAGGATGGGGAGCAGAAGGTACAAGAGCAAAAGACACTGCCGAGAACCAGCTGACGGTACTGGAACCCGGATGGGTAGCCGAAGGTCCAAGAGCCAATGGAACTACCGAGGACCAGCTGACGTTACTGGAACCCGGTTACTAAGCAGGAGGTACCCGTGCCAGAAAGCACTACCAAGGACCACCTGACGTTGGTGGAACTTGGATACCCAGAAGGAGGCACCTAAGCCAAAGGCTCTGCCCGGAACCAGCTGACGGTACTGGAACCAGGATGGGGAGCAGAAGGTACAAGAGCAAAAGACACTGCCGAGAACCAGCTGACGGTACTGGAACCCGGATGGGTAGCCGAAGGTCCAAGAGCCAATAGAACTACCGAGGACCAGCTGACGTTACTAGAACCCGGTTACTAAGCAGGAGGTACCCATTCCAGAAAGCACTACCAAGGACCACCTGACGTTGGTGGAACTCGGATACCCAGAAGGAGGCACCTAAGCCAAAGGCTCTGCCCAGAACCAGCTGACGGTACTGGAACCAGGGGCACCTATTCAAGATTGTCTTCCTAGAGCCCCAACTAGCGGTGTTGGAGCCAAGGGTCAGCAGGGGGAGCAGAGTGTAGGCCGAACCCTGCACTGGAGGCAGCTTAGTGTCTGTTGTGTCTGCATGGCGTTTGCAGGACATGTTGCCGGCTACACAGCAGGGGAACAGCTGGTGTTACTGAACCCCACTGACACAGTGGCGAGTGTTTTTCTCTGTGCAGCCAGCACTTCCAAGCACCAACTGGCGGTGTTAGAGCCCAGGGAAAGCAGGAGGAGCAGAGTGTAGGCCGAAGCCTGCACTGGAGGCAGCTTAGTGTCTGTTGTGTCTGCGTGGTGTTTGCAGGGCACGTTGCCGGCTACACAGCAGGGGAACAGCTGACGTTACTGAACCCCATTGACACAGTGGCGAGTGTTTTTCTCTGTGTAGCCAGCACTTCCGAGCACCAACTGGCGGTGCTAGAGCCC
This sequence comes from Ranitomeya variabilis, assembly GCF_051348905.1. NCBI lineage: Eukaryota > Metazoa > Chordata > Amphibia > Anura > Dendrobatidae > Ranitomeya > Ranitomeya variabilis. The sequence continues at coordinate 511,761,196 of NC_135232.1, forward strand.
AGGGAATCAAGTAGGAGCAGAGTGTAGGCCTAAGCCTAATTGGAGCAAATTGAAAGGGAACCTTTAAACCCCCCCAGGTGTTACTAACTAGAAGAGCCACCTTGTGCAGCAGTAATGCTGCACAAGGAAAAGGTGGCTCTTTTAATTATGTTCCTTGCACACGCTGAATGAAACACTTCTAAAATTTTGCCCCTCATACCGTGAAACCGTCTCGGAGGCGGGACTTTCCTTCTTAATGAGACGAAGCACAGCTGTCAAAAATACCCCTTGGTGCTGGGCGCAGCCTCCTGAGCGTTGCGTTTTTGTGTTCCGGAGTCTGCGCTGTTGTGTTATCCCTTGGCCATGCGCTGTTACTGCGCATGCCCATGAATCCCAGCCCCACATTGTCTTCTGATTTATTGACACTGCGGGGCTGGGATTCATGGCCTTGCGCAGTAAATATCTTCGCCTCTCACTCATGTCCTTACGCCTGCTTCAGACTGTGCGGCGTCAGCTGATCCCTTATCGCATGCCACGGCCGTGAAGCCGCACAGTCTGAAGAAAGCAGAAGGAGATGAGTGAGAAGCGAAGATATGCACTGCGCATGCCCGTGAATCCCAGCCCCGCAGTGTCTACTGATTTATTCACACTGCGGGGCTGGGATTCATGGCCTTGCGCAGTAAATATCTTCGCCTCTCACTCATGTCCTTACGCCTGCTTCAGACTGTGCGGCGTCAGCTGATCCCTTATCGAATGCCACGGCCATGAAGCAGCACAGTCTGAAGAAGGCGGAAGGAGTTGAGTGAGAGGCGAAGATATGCACTGTGCATGCCCATGAATCCTAGCCCCGCAGTGAGAATAAGTAAGACACTGCGGGGCGTGATCTCGGGCAGGGCGGTCACACAGGCGCAGCCATCCTGACAACAAATGATGTCAGAAGACGGGCAGCGCTAACTGCGCATGGCCAAGGGATAACATAACAGCGCAGGCTCCTGGACAGATTCAAACAACGCTGAGGAGGTGGCACACGGCGCCAAGGGGGTTGCTGCGTGTCATTACGAAGGAAAGTCACACCTCCGGGACGGTTAATCGGTATCAGGGGACACATTTTATAAGTGTTTAGTTCTGCGTGTGCAATGAGTATAACAAAAAGAGCCACCTTGTCCAAATGCAGCATTTGTGCTGCACAAGGTGGCTCTTTTAGTTACAAACGCCTGGGGGGGGGCAGGTTCCCTTTAATGTTTGTTGTAGTGTATGCGTGGCATTTGCAGGACACGTTGCCGGCTACAAAGCAGGGGAACAGCTGGTGTTACTGAACCCCACTGACACAGTGGCGAGTGTTTTTCTCTGTGCAGCCAGAACTTCCGGGCACCAACTGGCGGTGTTAGAGCCCAGGGAATCGAGGAGCAGAGGAGCAGAGTGTAGGCCGAAGCCTGCACTGGAGGCAGCTTAGTGTCTGTTGTGTCCGCATGGCATTTGCAGGACACGTTGCCGGCTACACAGCAGGGGAACAGCTGGCATTACTGAACCCCACTGACACAGTGGCGAGTGTTTTTCTCTGTGCAGCCAGCACTTCCGGGCACCAACTAGCGGTGTTAGAGCCCAGGGAATCAAGGAGGAGCAGAGGAACAGAGTGTAGGCCGAAGCCTGATTGGAGGAAGTTGAAAGGGAACCTTTAACCCCCCCAAGGTGTTTGTAGCTGAAAGAGCCATCTTGTGCAGCACTAAGGAGGCAAAAGAAAAGGAAAAGGTGGCTCTTTTAATTATGCTCCTTGCAAACGCAGAACTAAACAATTATAAAATGTGTCCCCTGATACCGTGAAACCGTCCCGGAGGTGGGACTTTCCTTCAAAATGGGACACAGCACAGCCATCATTCCTACCCCCTTGGCGCCGTGCGCCGCCTCCTCAGCGTTGTTTGAATCTGTCCCTTAGCATGCGCTGTTATGTTCAACCTTGGCCATGCGCAGTTAGCGCAGCCCGTCTTCTGACATCATTTGGTGTCAGGCTGGCTGCGGCTGTGCGGACGCGCTGCCCGAGATCCCGCCTGGCAGTGTCATCTAATGTAATCACACTGCAGGCCTGGGATCCATGGGCATGCGCAGTGCATATCTTCGCCTCTCACTCCCCTCCTTCCGGCTTCTTCAGACTGTGCGGCGTCACAGCCGTGGCATGCTATTAGGGATCAGCTGACGGCGCACAGTCTGAAGAAGGCGGAGGGAGATGAGTGAGAGCCTGAGGTGAAGATATGCACTGCGCATGCCAATGGATCCCAGGCCCGCAGTGTGATTAAATCAGAAGAGACTGCGAGGTGGGATCTCGGGCAGCGCGGCCGCACAGGCGCAGGCAGCCTGACGACAAATGATGTCAGAAGACGGGCAGCGCTAAATGCGCATGGCCAAGATTGAACATAACAGCGCAGGCTACGGGACAGAATCAAACAACGCTGAGGAGGTACGCATGGCGCCAATGGGGTAGGAATGACGGCTGTGCTGCGTCCCATTACGAAGGAAAGTCCCACCTCCCGGACAGTTTCACGGTATGAGGGGACGCATTTTATAAGTGTTAAGTTCTGCGTGTGCAAGGAGCTAAACTAAAAGAGCTACCTTTTCCTTGTGCAGCATTACTGCTGCACAAGGTGGCTCTTTCAGTAACAAATGCCTGGGGGGGGACAGGTTCCCTTAAATTTCAGTAGTTGTATCAGCGTGGAGGTCGCAGGACACATTGCCGGCCACACAGCTGGGGATCAGCTGATGTTACTGAAACCCAATAACACTTGGTCATGTGTTTTGACTGTGCAGACGGCACTTCTGAGCATCAACTAGCGGTGTTGGAGCCCATGGATTACAGTTCAGGTGGTAGAAACATGAACGCAACAGGAGACCTGGATACTGTAGCCAACCAATTATTTAATCTGGAAGAGGAGTGGCAAATTCCTGCGAGATCCAGCTCTTGTTCATTTTCAGGAAAGTAAGCCAGTCAACGTTATCGGAGGATAGTCGCATGCGACGGTCTGTTAGTACACCACCTGCGGCACTAAAGACGCGTTCCGATAATACACTAGCAGCAGGGCAAGTGTTGTGAATTCCGTTCTCGGACTCCCTCCTGTGGTCATGAATGGTACTTTGGTTAGTTCTGCTCTTGGACTCCCTCTGGTGGCTTCGAGCGGAACTGCTGGTCACTGAGGTTGGCTTTATCAGCTGCTCTCGTTATTGCTATGCTGGCTTCCCTATTTAACTCCACTCAGATCGTTACTTCATGCCAGCTGTCGGTGTTTCAGTATTGGTTCAGATCTCTCTTGGACTTCTCTGAGGATCTGTCTACTCCAGCAGAAGCTAAGTCTTTGCTAGTTCATTTGTTGTTACTGCTTCCTGAATATATTTCTTAGTACTGCTAATTTCCAGTCCAGCTTGCTATCTGATATTCCCTTGCTAGCTGGAAGCTTTTTGCTTACTGTGCGTGGTTTTTTGTAGTCTTTTGTGCTGACTGCATAGTTCCCTTTTCTATCCTCTGACTATTTAGTGAAATCTGGCCTCCTTTGCTAAAACCTATTTCATTCCTGTGTTTGTGACTTTCCTCTTAACTCACAGTCAATATATGTGGGGGTCTGCCTTTACCTTTGGGGAATTTCTCTGAGGCAAGGTAAGGCTTCTATTTCTATCTTTAGGTGTAGTTAGCTCTTAGGCTGTGAAGAGGCGTCTAGGGAGAGTTAGGTACGCTCCACGGCTATTTCTAGTGTGTGTGATAGGAGTAGGGTTTGCGGTCAGCAGAGTTCCCACTTCCCCAGAGCTAGTCCCGATTTTGAGTTTACTCATCAGGTCATTCCGGGTGCTCCTAACCACCAGGTCCATAACAGTACAGCTGGCCCTAAAGTGTTAATGCATCTCAAAAGAGGGATAAGAGAAGTTCTGAACCCATTTTTTTTTCTTTGCAGTGTGTTTTGTCTCTCTTTTCCCCTTAACCTCTGGGTGGTTCAGGACTCAGGTGTAGATATGGATATTCAAGGTCTGTCCTCTTGTGTGGATCATCTCACTGCAAGGGTACAAAGCATTCAAGATTATGTAGTTCAGAATCCAATGTTAGAGCCTAGAATTCCTATTCCTGATTTGTTTTCTGGGGATAGATCTAAGTTTCTGAATTTCAAAAATAATTGTAAACTGTTTCTTGCTTTGAAACCCCGCTCCTCTGGTGACCCCATTCAGCAAGTAAAAATTATTATTTCTTTGTTGCGTGGCGACCCTCAAGACTGGGCATTCTCCCTTGCACCAGGAGATCCTGCATTGCTTAATGTAGATGCGTTTTTTTCTGGCGCTTGGATTGCTTTATGACGAACCGAATTCAGTGGATCAGGCAGAGAAAATCTTGCTAGCTTTGTGTCAGGGTCAGGATGAAGCAGAGATATATTGTCAGAAGTTTAGAAAATGGTCTGTGCTTACTCAATGGAATGAATGTACCCTGGCAGCAATTTTTAGAAAGGGTCTTTCTGAAGCCCTTAAGGATGTTATGGTGGGATTCCCCACGCCTGCTGGTCTGAATGAATCAATGTCCTTGGCCATCCAAATTAATCGGCGTTTGCGCGAGCGCAAAATTGTGCACCATTTGGCGGTGTCCTCTGAGCAGAGGCCTGAGCTTATGCAATGTGATAGAACTTTGACCAGAACTGAACGGCAAGAACACAGACGTCAGAATGGGCTGTATTTTTACTGTGGTGACCCCACTCATGCTATCTCTGATTGTCCTAAGCGCACTAAGCGGTTTGCTAGGTCTGTCACCATTGGTACTGTACAGCCTAAATTTCTTTTGTCTGTTACTCTGATTTGCTCTTTGTCATCCTACTCGGTTATGGCATTTGTGGATTCAGGCGCTGTGTTGTGAACTCTGTTTTTGGGCTCCCTCTTGTGGTCACAAGTGGTACTGTGTGAATGCTGTCTTTGGGCTCCCTCTGGTGGCTCTTTGTGTCATTCTGCAGTTCTGGGGCTGGCTTCAGCTGTCTCGTTATCTGTTGCTGGTTTCCTATTTAGCTCACCTGGACTTTCAGTGGTTGCCTGCTGTCGATGTATTCAGTGCTATTTTGATCTCTACTGAATTCCTTCGTTATCAGTCTCTCCAAGAGAAGCTAAGTTTCTGTTTGGTTATTTTTTGCTCATCAGTGTTCAATATGTTTCTTGGTTATTTATTTGTCCTTGTCCAGCTTGCTAATATGTGATTTCCTTGCTTGCTGGTAGCTCTAGGGGGCTGAGTTTCTCCCCTCACACCATTAGTTGGTGTGGGGGTTCTTGTATTTTCAGCGTGGATATTTTGTATAGGGTTTTTTACTGACCGCACAGTTCTCTGCCTGTCTTCTGCTATCTAGTATTAGTGGGCCTCATTTGCTGAATCTGTTTTCATTTCTACGTTTTGTATTTTCCCCTTACTTCACCGTTATTATTTGTTGGGGGCTTCCTATATCTTTGGGGTCATTTCTCTGAGGCAAGTGAGGTCTTACTTTCTCTATAGGGGTAGCAAGTTTCTCAGGCTGCGTCGAGACGTCCAGGAATTTAGGCACGTTCACCGGCTACCTTTAGTGTGTTTGTTAGGATCAGGTTTTGCGGTCAGTCCAGTTACCACCTCCCTAGAGCTTGTTCTATGTTCAGTAACTTAGCTAGTTCATTCTGTGATCCTCAGCCACTAAGGATCATAACAGTACAGCAGGCCAAAAAGTGTTTAATGCATCGCAGAAGTGGGATAAGGGAAGTCCTGAGTACAATTTTTTTTTTTTCCTCTCCCTTTGCTGCAGTCTGTCCAGCTTCTCTCATCCCCTTAATCTCTGGGTGGCTTTGAGTTCAGCTGCAGACATGGATATTCAGAGTCTGACGTCTAGTGTGGATCGTCTTGCTGCAAGGGTGCAAAGCATCCAGGATTTTGTTGTTCACAGTCCTATGTCTGAGCCAAAAGTACCTATTCCTGAGTTGTTTTCAGGAGATAGATCGAGGTTTCTGAATTTTAAGAATAATTGTAAATTTATTCTTTCTTTGAGACCTCGTTCCTCTGGTGATTCCGCTCAGCAAGTTAGAATTGTTATCTCCCTGTTACGTGGCGACCCTCAAGATTGGGCTTTCTCCCTGGCGCCAGGAGATCCTGCATTGCTGAATGTGGATGCGTTTTTTCTGGCGCTTGGATTGCTTTATGAGGAACCTAATCTTGAGAACCAGGCAGAAAAGGCCTTGTTGGCTCTCTCTCAGGGTCAGGATGAAGCTGAGGTGTATTGTCAAAAATTTCGGAAATGGTCGGTGCTTACTCAGTGGAATGAGTGTGCCCTGGCTGCAAATTTCAGAGAAGGTCTTTCTGAAGCCATTAAGAATATTATGGTGGGGTTCCCCACGCCTGCAAGTCTGAATGACTCGATGGCTTTGGCCATTCAGATTGATCGGCGTTTGCGGGAGCGCAAATCTGCGCACCATCTGGCAGTGTTTTCTGAACAGAGACCTGAGTCTATGCAATGTGACCGAATTCTGACCAGAATTGAGCGGCAAAGTCATAGACGTCAAAATGGGTTGTGCTTTTACTGTGGTGATTCAACTCATGTTATCTCAGCATGCTCTAAGCGCTTAAAAAAATCGCTAAAACTGTCACCGTTGGTACTATACAGCCTAAATTCATTTTGTCTGTTACTTTAATTTGTTCTTTGTCATCCTACTCGGTTATGGCTTTTGTGGATTCAGGTGCTGCCCTGAACCTGATGGATTTGTCGTTTGCCAGGCGCTGTGGTTTTGACCTGGAGCCTTTAGAATTCCCTATTCCACTGAGGGGAATTGATGCTACACCATTGGCTGAGAATAAGCCTCAGTATTGGACTCAAGTGACCATGTGCATGACTCCTGTACATCAGGAGGTGATTCGCTTTCTTGTGCTGCATAATTTGCATGATGTTGTCGTTTTGGGTCTGCCATGGTTGCAGGACCATAATCCAGTACTGGATTGGAAAGCTATGTCTGTTTCAAGTTGGGGTTGCCAGGGAATTCATTGCGATGCTCCTTTGGTGTCAATTGCTTCTTCCACTCTTTCTGAGGTCCCTGAGTTTCTGTCGGATTACCAGGATGTATTTGATGAGCCCAAATCCAGTGTCCTACCCCCTCATAGGGATTGTGATTGTGCTATAAATTTGATTCCTGGTAGTAAGTTTCCTAAGGGCAGACTTTTCAATTTATCTGTGCCAGAGCATGCCGCTATGCGGAGTTATATAAAGGAGTCCTTGGAGAAAGGGCATATTCGCCCGTCTTCATCACCGTTGGGAGCAGGGTTCTTTTTTGTGGCCAAGAAGGATGGTTCTCTGAGACCCTGTATAGATTACCGCCTTCTCAATAAAATCACGGTCAAATTTCAGTACCCTTTGCCTCTGCTGTCTGATTTGTTTGCTCGGATCAAGGGGGCTAGTTGGTTCACCAAGATAGATCTTCGAGGGGCGTATAACCTTGTGCGTATTAAACAGGGCGATGAATGGAAAACAGCATTTAATATGCCCGAGGGCCATTTTGAGTACCTGGTAATGCCATTCGGGCTTTCAAATGCTCCATCTGTGTTTCAGTCCTTTATGCATGACATCTTCCGAAAGTATCTGGATAGATTCATGATTGTATATTTGGATGATATTTTGGTCTTTTCGGATGATTGGGAGTCTCATGTGAAACAGGTCAGAATGGTATTCCAGGTCCTTCGTGCTAATTCCTTGTTTGTGAAGGGGTCTAAATGTCTCTTCGGAGTTCAGAATGTTTCCTTTTTGGGCTTCATTTTTTCCCCTTCTACTATCGAGATGGATCCTGTTAAGGTTCAGGCCATTTATGATTGGACTCAACCTACATCTGTGAAGAGCCTCCAGAAATTCCTGGGCTTTGCAAATTTTTACCGTCGCTTCATCGCTAATTTTTCTAGTGTGGTCAAACCTTTGACTGATTTGACAAAGAAAGGTGCTGATGTGGTGAATTGGTCCTCTGCGGCCGTTGAGGCTTTTCAGGAGCTGAAACGTCATTTTTCTTCGGCCCCTGTGTTGCGTCAGCCAGATGTTTCGCTCCCTTTTCAGGTCGAGGTGGATGCTTCTGAGATTGGAGCAGGGGCTGTTTTGTCTCAAAGAAGTTCTGATGGCTCTGTGATGAAGCCATGTGCCTTCTTTTCTAGAAAGTTTTCGCCTGCTGAGCGTAATTATGATGTTGGCAATCGGGAGCTGCTAGCTATGAAGTGGGCATTCGAGGAGTGGCGACATTGGCTTGAGGGAGCCAAGCATCGCGTGGTGGTCTTGACGGATCACAAAAATCTGACTTATCTCGAGTCAGCCAAGCGGTTGAATCCTAGACAGGCTCGATGGTCGCTGTTTTTCTCCCGTTTCAATTTTGTGGTCTCATACCTTCCAGGTTCTAAGAATGTGAAGGCAGACGCCTTTTCTAGGAGTTTTGTGCCTGATTCTCCGGGAGTCCCTGAGCCAGCTGGTATTCTCAAAGAGAGGGTAATTCTGTCTGCCATCTCCCCTGATTTGCGGCGGGTGCTGCAGGAGTTTCAGGCTGATAGACCTGACCGTTGTCCAGCGGAGAAACTGTTTGTCCCTGATAGATGGACTAGCAGAGTTATTTCTGAGGTTCATTGCTCGGTGTTGGCTGGTCATCCTGGGATTTTTAATACCAGAGATTTGGTGGCTAGGTCCTTTTGGTGGCCTTCCTTGTCACGGGATGTGCGTTCTTTTGTGCAGTCCTGTGGGACTTGTGCTCGGGCGAAGCCCTGCTGTTCTCGTGCCAGTGGGTTGCTTTTGCCCTTGCCAGTCCCGAAAAGGCCTTGGACGCATGTTTCCATGGATTTTATTTCAGATCTTCCTGTCTCTCAAAGGATGTCTGTCATCTGGGTGGTTTGTGATCGCTTTTCTAAGATGGTCCATTTGGTACCCTTGCCTAAATTACCTTCCTCCTCTGATTTGGTGCCATTATTTTTTCAACATGTGGTTCGTTTACATGGTATTCCGGAGAACATTGTGTCGGACAGAGGTTCCCAGTTTGTCTCTAGGTTTTGGCGGTCCTTTTGTGCTAAGATGGGCATTGATTTGTCTTTTTCTTCGGCTTTTCATCCTCAGACAAATGGCCAAACCGAACGAACCAACCAGACTTTGGAAACCTATCTGAGATGCTTTGTTTCTGCTGATCAGGATGATTGGGTGACCTTCTTGACATTGGCTGAGTTCGCCCTTAATAATCAGGCTAGTTCGGCTACTTTGGTTTCGCCTTTTTTTTGCAATTCTGGTTTTCATCCTCATTTTTCTTCGGGGCAGGTTGAGCCTTCTGACTGTCCTGGTGTGGATTCTGTGGTGGACAGGTTGCAGCAAATTTGGACTCACGTAGTGGACAATCTGACGTTGTCCCAGGAGAAGGCTCAATGTTTCGCTAACCGCCGTCGTTGTGTTGGTCCCCGACTTCGTGTTGGGGATTTGGTTTGGTTGTCTTCTCGTTATGATCCTATGAAGGTTTCTTCACCTAAGTTTAAGCCTCGTTTCATTGGTCCTTATAAGATTTCTGAAATTCTCAACCCTGTGTCATTTCGTTTGGTCCTTCCAGCTTCTTTTGCCATCCATAATGTGTTCCATAGGTCGTTGTTGCGGAGGTACGTGGCGCCTATGGTTCCCTCCGTTGATCCTCCTGCTCCGGTGTTGGTTGAGGGGGAGTTGGAGTATGTGGTGGAAAAAATTTTGGATTCTCGTATTTCGAGACGGAAGCTTCAGTACCTGGTTAAGTGGAAGGGCTATGGTCAGGAGGATAATTCCTGGGTTGTTGCCTCCGATGTCCATGCTGCCGATTTAGTTAGTGCCTTTCATTTGGCTCATCCTGATCGGCCTGGGGGCCCTGGTGAGGGTTCGGTGACCCCTCCTCAAGGGGGGGGTACTGTTGTGAATTCCGTTCTCGGACTCCCGCCTGTGGTCATGAATGGTACTTTGGTTAGTTCAGCTCTTGGACTCCCTCTGGTGGCTTCGAGCGGAACTGCTGGTCACTGAGGTTGTCTTTATCAGCTGCTCTCGTTATTGCTATGCTGGCTTCCCTATTTAACTCCACTCAGATCGTTACTTCATGCCAGCTGTCGGTGTTTCAGTATTGGTTCAGATCTCTCTTGGACTTCTCTGAGGATCTGTCTACTCCAGCAGAAGTCTTTGCTAGTTCATTTGTTGTTACTGCTTCCTGAATATATTTCTTAGTACTGCTAATTTCCAGTCCAGCTTGCTATCTGATATTCCCTTGCTAGCTGGAAGCTCTGGGGGTTCAGAGTGGCACCTCCACACCGTGAGTTGGTGTGGGGAGTCTTTTTGCTTACTCTGCGTGGTTTTTTGTAGTCTTTTGTGCTGACCGCATAGTTCCCTTTTCTATCCTCTGACTATTTAGTGAAATCTGGCCTCCTTTGCTAAAACCTATTTCATTCCTGTGTTTGTGACTTTCCTCTTAACTCACAGTCAATATATGTGGGGGTCTGCCTTTACCTTTGGGGAATTTCTCTGAGGCAAGGTAAGGCTTCTATTTCTATCTTTAGGTGTAGTTAGCTCTTAGGCTGTGAAGAGGCATCTAGGGAAAGTTAGGTACGCTCCACGGCTATTTCTAGTGTGTGTGATAGGAGTAGGGTTTGCGGTCAGCAGAGTTCCCACTTCCCCAGAGCTAGTCCCGATTTTGAGTTTACTCATCAGGTCATTCCGGGTGCTCCTAACCACCAGGTCCATAACAGGCAAGCCAGCACCTCCAATGCATACTGGCTTAGCTCTGGCCATGTATCCAGCTTAGAGACTCAAAATTTGAAGGGGGAAGAGCCGTCTGGGAGTACAGTAAGAGGGCAAGAGATGTAGTCTGTCACCATCTGACGGAAACGTTGCCTCCTGCTGACTGGAGCCATCTGTGATGGTGTAGACATGTGTGGCGGGCACACAAAACTGTGCCACAGTTGGGCCATACTGGTCTTGCCTTGTGCTGAGGCACTGCTTCTGTTCCCTCTTTGTGCAGAGCTTCCTCCACTGCCTCGACGCACTGAGCTGCTTTGTAAAGCACTAGCAGCACTGCTCTCATTTGGAATGGAGAAGATGATGGAATTCACCAGTGTGTCTTGGTACTCCCGCATTTTACGCTCCCGGTTCAACGGTGTTATGAGGCTTTGTAAGTTGTCCCGGTAGCGAGGATCTAAGAGGGTGTACACCCAATAATCAGCCGTGTTCAGAATGTGGGCGATGCGGCGGTCGTTTCTCAGGCACTGCAGCATGTAATCAGCCATGTGCTGCAGACTGCCACCTGGCCAAGAAACGCTGTCCCCTGCTTGAGGCGTGATCTCTGCCTGCTCTGCATCACCCCACCCTCGCTCTACACACTGACTACTGGAGAATTGTGTAACTCCCTCCTCTGGACCGATGTCTTCCTCCTCCATTGACTCCTCCTCATCCTGATTGACTCCTCCTCATCCTCCTCACAAAGTGTCCCCTGCCTAGGCCTTTGTGAGGAACCACGTAGTGCTGACTGTCCAGAAGCTGATGGAATTGGTGACTCCTCATCCTCCACCTCTTCCACAACATCATCCCTTAGTGCTTGCAGTGTTTGTTGAAGCAGGCATATAAGGGGGACAGTCATGCTGACTAGTGCATCATCTGCACTCGCCATCCGCGTTGAATCATCAAACGAACACAAAACCTTGCAGACGTCCTTCATAGTGGCCCACTCAGTGGTTGTGAAGTCTGAACGGCGCGGAGTGCGATTTCTTTGCGCCTGTTGCAGCTGGTACTCCATTACTGCTGGCTGCTGCTCACACAACCGCTCCAACATATGTAACGTGGAATTCCACCTGGTGGGTAGGTCACATATGATGCGATGTTCCGGAAGGCGTAATCGGCGCTGCAGAGCTCCAATGCGCGATCTTGCCATGCTGGAACACCGCAAGTGAGCACACTCTAAGCGGACCTTGTGCAGCAGTGCATCAAGATCCGGATAGTCCCTCAAAAAACTCTGCATGACCAAGTTGAGCACATGTGCCAGACATGGGATGTGAGTGAGGTTGCCTAGGGCAAGAGCTGCCACCAGATTTCGGCCATTGTCACACACTACTGGAGCGCCCCCACAGTCGCAGGGCCAAGGGGTACCCGGTACCGGGCCTCTCTGTCTCTGTTCTGGGATTGTCACGGTGGCTATACCCGGTCCGTGACCCTGCTGAGGGGCGTCCAGTGAAAGTTGAGAGTGGTAATGTGTGGTGCAGGGTGCGATGAATAACGAGGACACAGGGTTGCAGTCTCTTTACCTCTTTACTGAAGACTTCAGGATCCTCAATCCCGAGTATGGTTAACAGGGCTGTCTGAGACCGGCCGGTCCGATGGCACCTCCAGAGTTCCCTTTGCAGGTGGAAATCTGTGCCTTCCTTCTAGCTCTTGTGTGTTGTAGTCCTTCCCTGCTGAGCACCACGGGATAGTCCTCACAACTGTTGTGTCTGTTTCTGAAGTTCCCTCACAACTGATTCTGATGTTCTTCTCTGTCCCCCAGATGATATGGCTAGGACGCACCCGTATGACGGGTAGGCCTGGAGTTCTTCCGGGACCCTAGAGTCGCCTCTCTCCAACTGTTGCCCCCTATGTCTGCTTAGGTGATTTAGGTGAGACAGCCCGCCTATAACTGACTGTCCTGCCGTAGGTTTGAAGTAAGGCCTGGAGCTCAATACTTCCTTGGCGTTTCCGGCTACTGGCTACGCGCCTCAGTAGGATGTTGCCTCGATCTTACAGCACGACTCCTACTGGTGTTTTCTCCTTGTTGCGTTGATCTCGTTTCTCACTCTTCACAATAATCCTCGCTTCTTGTCCTTTCTTGGGGTACCGCCGCAATGAAGTGCAGGCGCGGTCCCGTAACGTTCTTTCTGTTCGCTAGGCCTCTGTCAGGATCCCACCCCTGACAGGGACCCCCCTGAATCTTCCCCTGCAACACCCTCTGCCACAGGATGTTGCCTGGTTCCAACCCAGTAAGCTTTCTGTCTAACTTCCTATCTAACCCCCAGTTTTACCAGATTGTGAGGCGTGGCCTAATACATAGCACCCTTAGCTCCCCCTGGAAGCCAGACTGTGAAGTGTATTGGTGTCTGTGATACCTGGTCAGGTGAACTCCTTCAGTGCCATCAGACGTACCAACACTCCCCTTAGTGGCGGAGCATGAGTACTGCAAGACCAGGACTCTGGGGCGCTGCCCTACCATGCCAGGCTGGAGATTCGCTGGCACAAACCACACGTCGCTCTCCTGCTTGATGGCATTACAGAGCTCCTGCGCTGTGTGGCTTCGATTCCCCAAAGAAATTAATTTCAAGATGGCCTGTTGACGTTTGGCCACAGCTGTGCTCATGTCGGTCATAACAGGTAAACGTTCACGGGTCCATGTGGAGGTGGACTGTGACGGCTCCTGCAGCGTTGATTCTGAGGAACTTGTGTATGAGGAGGAGTCAATGCGTACAGACTGGATTCCTGCAATCCTTGGAGTTGGCAGAACACGTCCTGCGCCACTCGCACCATCTGTACCTGGCTCAACAACATTAACCCAATGGGCAGTGAGGGAAAGGTATCACCCCTGTCCATGGTGACTGGTCCACGCATCGGTGGTGAGGTGGACCTTGCTACTGACGGCTGCGCATGAAGGACTGTTCCCTGCTGAAACTGGGTGATAAGTCACCGGTGCCCGCAGCAGGCACAGAATCCCCACATCCTCTCCCTGCTCCGCGCCCACGCCCAAGATAAGCAGAAAAGTACTAAGGGCTTAGTGTGCTTATTCCTGAACAGCTCCTAACAGGTATAAGAAACACTAATTTTCTAAAGTGTGGACTAGACTTTAATATGAGCTAATGTGGCCTACACAACTGTAAAGTGGTGTGTTTGGTGAACGTTAGTTTTATTTTATTTTTTTGCAGAACTGACTACAGAGTGAGCTGCACTCACACACAGACCGTGCAGACAGCTGTGAATGGCGCTGCAAGGCCAAAACAAGCTCCTCTATGTAATCCTATTTAGTGTTTTTCCACAATCTAGCAGGATACGGAGGGAAAACCACTAATAGGATAAATTTGAAAAAATGTGCAGCAGGCTGCACTAATTGAGAAACAGACAATGGAACGGTATGATGCAGTCACGCACTCTGAGCTGACTACAACCGGCTGTGGCTGTGGACAGACTACAGAGCGATGTGCACTCACACAGAGACCGTGCAGACAGCCGTAAATGGCGCTGCAAGGCCAAAAAAAGCTGCTCTATGTAATCCTATGTAGTGTTTTTCCACAATTTAGCTGGATACGAATGGAAAGCCACTAATAGGAAATATTTGAAAAAATGTGCAGCAGACTTCACTAATTACAAAAAAGGACAATGGATTGAACGGTATGAGGCAGTCACGCACCCTGAGCTGACTGCAACTGGCTGTGGCTGTGCACAGACTACAGAGCGATGTGCACTCACACAGAGACCATGCAGACAGCCGTAAATGGCGCTGCAAGGCCAAAAAAGCTGCTCTATGTAATCCTATGTAGTGTTTTTCCACAATTTAGCTGGATACGGGTGGAAAGCCACTAATAGGAAATATTTGAAAAAATGTGCAGCAGGCGGCACTAATTGCAAAAAAGGTCAATGGATTGAACGGTATGAGGCAGTGACACACTCTGAGGTGAATACAACCGGCTGTGGCTGCATACAGACTACAGAGCGATGTGAAGAAAAGAAAAAAAGCCAGCTCACCGGTTCTCAGAAGCACGGAACTCCGTCTTGAAGGGTAATGAATCCATAGGAAAAAAGCAAATGTTCCAGCTTCATACGAATAAAATACAAATTTTAATAGAAAATTTTTTTTAAAAAGTGCATACTCCACGGATCTCACAATAGCCCCAGGAGGAAAGCTACACATTTCGACTGCTGCCGCAGTCTTTATCCAAGCTCGGATAAAGACTGCGGCAGCAGTTGAAACGTGTACGAAATTTGTATTTTATTCGTATGAAGCTGGAACATTTTCTTTTTTCCTACATAGCGATGTGCACTCACACAGACACCGTGCAGACAGCCGTAAACGGCGCTGCAAGGCCAAAAAAACCTCCTCTATGTTATCCTATGTAGTGTTTTTCCACAATGTAGCTGGATACGGGTGGAAAGCCACTGTGTGAACTCTGTGAACAGCGCTGCAAGGCAAAAGCAAGGTTCTCACACAGCGGTTGCTAAATTAGCCTGGGTAAAGCACAATGAAGCAAATCGCTATCTCTAAACTGGCCCTCAGTCAGAACACAGAGTCCTGTCCCTAACTGAATTCACAGCAGAGTGAGCCCTAAATGGCGGCAGCGACTTTTATAGTGCATCATGACATCATTTCAGCAGCCAATCACAGCCATGCCAGTACTTCCATGCCCACCATGCAGATCAGGATGTGCCCACACTTCTAATCATTCCTCATTGGCTGAATTCGGGCACTTTGAATTGTGGGAACTTCCGATTCCGGTATCCGATATACTGAAAATATCGGAACTCGGTATCGGAATTCCGATACCGCAAATATCGGCCGATATCCAATACTTGCGGTATCGGAATGCTCAACACTAACCATCACACAAACATCATTTCAGTTGCATTTATATGTGCGGAGTTCAGGTTGTTAACCCCTTTCTGCCATTTGACATACTGTCCCGTCGAGGTGACCTGGGGCTTAATTCCCAGGGACGGGATAGTACGTCATAGGTGATTGCCGCCGGATGTCAGCTGATTATTACAGCTGACATCCGGCACTATGTGCCAGGAGCGGTCACGGACCACTCCCGGCACATTAACCCCCGGAACACTGCGAACAAACATGATCGCAGCGTTCCGGCGGCATAGGGAAACACGGAGGGGACTCCCTACGCGCTTCCCTGAGACCCTCGGAACAACATGATGTGATCTTGTTGTTCCGAGCATCTCCTCCCTGCAGGCCCCGGATCCAAAATGGCCGAGGGGCTCCATCTGGGTCCTGCAGGGAGGTGGCTTGCAAGTGCCTGCTGCGAGCAGGCGCCGGCAAGCCTCCAGCACTGCCTGCTTTGAAAAGTGTCAGATCAGCAATCTGACACTATAGCATGATGTCCCACCCTGGGACAAAGTAAAAAGGTGTAAAAAAAAATATTTACATGTGTAAAAAAAAAAAAAAAAAATTCCTACATAGAGAGAAAAAAAATTGTTCAAATAAATACATTTCTTTATCTAAATAAAACAAAAAACAATAAAAGTACACATATTTAGTATCGCCACGTCCGTAATGACCCGACCTATAAAACAGTCTCACTAGTTAACGGCTTCAATGAACACCGTAAACATTTTTTTTTTAAAATGAGGCAAAAAACAACGATTTATTATCATCATGCCGAACAAGAATTGGAATAACACGCGATCAAAAAGACGGATATAAATAAACATGGTACCGCTGAAAAAGGCATCTTGCCCCGCAAAAAACAAGCTACCCTACAGCATCATCAGCGAAAAAATAAAAAAGTTATAGTCCTCAGAATAAAGCGATGCAAAAATAATTATTTTTTATATAAAATAGTTTTTGTCGTATAAAAGCGCCAAAACATAAAAAAATGACATAATTGAGGCATCGCTTTAATCGTACTGACCCGAAGAATAAAACTGCTTTATCAATTTTACCAAATGCGGAACGATATTAACGCCCCCCCAAAAGAAATTCACGAATTGCTGGTTTTTGGTCATTCTACCTCACAAAAAAGGGAATAAAAAGCGATCAAAAAATGCCACATACCCGAAAATAGTACCAATAGAAACGTCAACTCGTCCCACAAAAAACAAGACCTCACATAACTCTATAGACAAAAATGTGGAAAAATTATAGCTCTCAAAATGTGGAGATGCAAAAACAATTTTTTGCAATAAAAAGCATCTTTTATTGTGTGACAGCTGCCAATCATAAAAATCCGCTAAAAAAAACCAGCTATAAATAGTAAATCAAACCCCCTTCATCATCTCCTTAGTTAGGGAAAAATAATAAAATTTAAAAAATGTATTTATTTCCATTTTCCCATTAGGGATAGGATTGGGGCTAAAGTTAGGGTTAGGGCTACAGTTAGGGTTGGGGCTAAAGTTAGGGTTGGGGCTAAAGTTAGGGTTAGGGCTACAGTTAGGGTTGGGGCTAAAGTTAGGGTTAGGGTTAGAGCTAAAGTTAGGGTTAGGGTTGGGGCTAAAGTTAGGGTTAGGGCTACAGTTAGGGTTGGGGCTAAAGTTAGGGTTGGGGCTAAAGTTAGGGTTAGGGCTACAGTTAGGGTTGGGGCTAAAGTTAGGGTTAGGGTTAGAGCTAAAGTTAGGGTTAGGGTTGGGGCTAAAGTTAGGGTTAGGGCTACAGTTAGGGTTGGGGCTAAAGTTAGGGTTAGGGTTCGGGCTAAAGTTAGGGTTAGGGTTGTGGCTAAAGTTAGGGTTAGGGCTACAGTTAAGGTTGGGGCTACAGTTAGGGTTGAGGCTAAAGTTAGGGTTAGGGTTGGGGCTAAAGTTAGGGTTAGGGTTACAGTTAGGGTTGGGTCTAAAGTTAGGGTTAGGGTTGGGATTATATTTACGGTTGGGATTAGGGTTGGGATTAGGGGTGTGTCAGGGTTAGGGGTATGGTTAGGGTTATGGTTGGGATTAGGGTGAGGGGTGTGTTGGAGTTAGGGTTATGGTTAGGATTGGGAATAGGGTCAGGGGTGTGTTCAGGTTAGAGTTGGAGTTAGAATTGTGGGGTTTCCACTGTTGAGGCACATCAGGGGCTCAATACAGGCAACATGACATCTGATCTCAATTCCAGCCAATTCTGCATTGAAAAAGAAAAACAGTGCTCCTTCCCTTCCGAGCTCTCCCATGCGCCCAAACAGGGGTTTACCCCGACATATGGGGTATCAGCATACTTAGGACAAATTGGACAACAACTTTTGGGGTCCAATTTCTCTTGGTACCCTTGGAAAAATAAAATAATGGGGGCTAAAAAATCATTTTTGTGGGAAAAAAAGATTTTTTATTTTCACGGCTCTGCGTTATAAACTGTGTAAAACACTTGCTGGTTCAAAGTTCTTACAACACATCTAGATAAGTTCCTTGGGGGGTCAAGTTTCCAATATGGGGTCACTTGTGGGGGGTTTCTACTGTTTAGGCACAACAGGGGCTCTGCAAAGGCAACGTGATGCCAGAAGACCAATCCATCTAAGTCTGCATTTCAAACGGCGCTCCTGCCCTTCCGATCTCTGCCATGTGCCCAAACGGTGGTTCCCCCCCACATATGGGGTATCAGCGTACTCAGGACAAATTGAACAACAACTTTTGGGGTCCAATTTCTCCTGTTACCCTTGGGAAAATGCAAAACTGGGGGCTAAAAAATAATTTTTGTGGAAAAAATAAAATTTTTATTTTAACGGCTCTGCATTATAAACTGTAGTGAAACACTTGGGGTTCAAAGTTCTCACAACACATCTGGATAAGTTCATTAGGTGGTGTACTTTCCAAAATGGTTTCACTTGTGGGGGTTTCCACTGTTTAGGCACATCAGGGGCTCCCAAAACGCGACATGGCTTGAAATCTCAACTCCAGTCAATTTTGCATTGAAAAGTCGAATGGCGCTCTTTCCCTTCCAAGCTCTGTCAAGCGCCCAAACAGTGGTTTACCCCCACATATCGGATATCAGCGTACTCAGGACAAATTGCACAACAACTTTTGCGGTCCAATTTCTTCTGTTACCCTTGTGAAAATAAAAAATTGGGGGTGAAAAGTTCATTTTGTAAAAAAATGATTTTTTATTTTCACGGCTCTACATTATAAACTTCTGTGAAGCACTTGGTGGGTCAAAGTGTTCACCACACATCTAGATAAGTTCCTTAGGGGGTCTATTTTCCAAAATGGTGTCACTTGTGCGGGATTTCAATGTTTAGGCACATCAGGGGCTCGCCAAACACGACATGGTGTCCTTTCTCAATTCCAGCCAATTTTGCATTGAAAAGTCAAACGCCGCTCCCTTCCTTCCGAACTCTGCCATGCACCCAAACAGTGGTTTAACCCCACATTTGTGGTATCAGCGTACTCAGGACAAATTGCACAACATCATTTGTGGTCCAGTTTCTTCTGTTACCCTTGGGAAAATAAAAAGTTGGGAGTGAAAAGATCATTTTTGAGAAAAAATATGATTTTTATTTTTACGGCTCTACATTATAAACTTCTGTGAAGCACTTGGTGGGTCAAAGTGCTCACCACACATCTAGATAAGTTCCTCCGGGGGTTTACTTTCCAAAATGGTGTCAGAACAAATTGTACAACCACTTTTGAGGTCCAATTTCTCCTGTTACCCTTGGTAAAATAAAACAAATTGGAGCTGAATTTTTGTGTGAAAAAAGTTAAATGTTCATTTTTTTTTAAACATAATTAACTTCTTGAATGTGGTTTTCAGCACTTTGATGGGTGCAGTTTTTAGAATGGTGTCACACTTGGGTATTTTTTATCATATAGACCCCTCAAAGTTACTTCAAATGTGATATAGTCCCTAAAAAAAAAATGGTGTTTTAAAAATTAAAAATTGCTGGTCAACTTTTAACCCTTATAACTCCCTAACAAAAAAAATATTGGTTACAAAATTATGCTGATGTAAAGTAGACTTGTGGGAAATTTTACTTATTAAGTATTATTTGGGACATATCTCTGTGATTTAAGGGCATAAAAATTCAAATTTGGAAAATTGCGAAATTTTCAAAATTTTCACCAAATTTCTGTTTTTTTCACAAATAAATGCAGGTAATATCAAAGAAATTTTACCACTATAATGAAGTACAGTATGTCACAAGAAAACAGTGTCAGAATTATCAGGATCCGTTGAAGCGTTCCAGAGTTATAACCTCAAAAAAGGACAATGGTCAGAATTGTAAAAATTGGCCCTGTCATTAACGTGCAAACCACCCTTGGGGGTTAAGGGGTTAAACGAGCGTGATCGACAATAAAGAAGTCCTTTGGCGCTTGTTTCCTGGCATCTTTACAGCAGCTGAGGAAGAATTTTGGGCTCAGAACGATTACTAATAGATCAATCTGTTCCCATACAGTATCATGTTATTAGCAGCACATCTGCAATTTTCACTAGGCGACGTGCTGCTGAGAACAATGATTTTGTTCTGGCATAAACAATCCAACCATTCAATGAATAAACAGCATTTTGCATTTTTGTACACAGAGGCTTAAAAGCACAGTACTCCCACAAACATGGGTACGGAGTACACACAGAGGCTTTTTTGCAGAGTACGCACACACAGAACCTAACATTGTCCCTCACTCCAGCTGTGTCCTGTCCCTACTCTGATCAGAGCAGAATATCAGCAGCACCCGTGATTCGCCATTTATACAAGCCGGATCACGTGATGCACCAGCCAATCACAGCCATACCAACACTTGACATGGCTGTGATGGCTCCAGAAGTGGTCACAACCTAACAGCTTGTTGATTGGCTGCACTGCAACCTTTCAGTAAAGTATATTTGGCACCTAACCCCAACAGTAAACCGGACTTCCGGTGAAAAGTCCGTGTTTAAAGTTCAGTACCGGCCCCTTTTTTAAATATTTTCTCCATCCTGGGCCCCTTCCTGTTGTTATGTCCACTATCCTGGGCCCCTTGCTGTTATTGTGACTCCCAACCTGGACCACTTCCTATAATAATCCCCCTCATCTTGGTCTCTTTCTGCAATATTGTCCTCCATCCTGAGCCTCTTCCAGTTATTATGGCCTTCATACTGGGCTTCTTCCTGTTATTATGTTCCCCATCCTGGGCCCTTCCTTTAATAATGTCCCTGTCATGGGGATTTACTGTGACAAAGAGGGCATGGTGGACTCCTGGACTCTCTCCATTGTTTTTAGTAAATGTATGTTCTTTTATGTATTAGACATGTGTTTAAGATGGTTGTACTTAGACATTGTGCATGCCGGTATATATGGCACATCTAGCCTTATTTATTAATACCCGGCACATGCTTGTGCTTTCTGTGTGTATTCATTTATATATTTATTCACTCATTGGTATAGAGGTTATAGCACTGGCTAGGAATAAATAAAAGAGTGCCATCTTTTGTCTTTTTTCTTAAATTCTACCATCTTTTGCCTAAATGAGAGTTATATTCATATACTAGTATTTATATTATTAGCTTCCAGGTCCGTCCATCTCTTTCCTGTGTTTGTTGTTTCTCACCCTTGCCTGTTTCGGCTCTTTATGACCATGCTTGGTCTTGTTTTATCTTTTGTCATTAATAAACATTATTCTTATATTATCTGCGTGTGGTGCCTCTCTTTGTTCGTGCCTCTCTTTGTTTGTATTGTTCGGCTAACAATATAGGATATATTATAGGTGTTTTGTGACAGAGAGGAGCCAAAAGACCGCAGCGACTGATTTCTCCTACTCCTGCAATGTTTAGATGCACTTCACCTTCAAAGTAAATGGTGGAGGTTTCCTTTAGCAGTGCAGGGGTTAATCTGCTCAGTTAAGAGCTCTTGTGGAAGCTTTCCTGCATTAAGGATCTCAGCTGTTCACTGTTAGCCACTTCCATTCCCTATATAATCTAGGCCGTGGCTAGCCCTCATTGCCACAGCTCGATTGTGCTGCATGATTAGGAGATGGTGGTTTGTGGTTGCTGTTTAAGAAGGTGTTTGCTAGGTTTTGGGTGTGTTCTAATTCTCCTCCTTCTCCTACTTTGGTTTTACCCCATCCTCCACTCCCTGGTATTTACCTCTGTTGTTTGTGTGAGTATATTTGTATGATTGGTATTTTTCTTTTTATATTTCCTTGTTAGTCTGGTTGGTGTAAGAGTAAGTTCACACAGGGCATTTTTGATGCTATTTTTTCAGCAGCAAAACCTGATTTCTTTGCAGTAAAGAAGCTGCGGCAAAATCGCAGTTTTAGGTGCGGTTTTGGTGCATTTTTGGTGCGTTTTTTTTCATGTGTTTGTGTGTCTCTTTGTGCATGCTAATAAAGTTGAGTGACTCCAGAGAGAAAAAAATACTTCCTGTAGAACCATACCTACTTTGAAAAGATAGATAGATAGATAGATAGATAGATAGATAGATAGATATTATACTCTTTGGAGCACTATGTGAGGCCACTACACTGTATGACGCACTATTTGGTGCCCATTATATTGTATGGAGCACTATGTGGTGTCAGTTGTACTGTATGGAGCACTATGTGGTGCCCATTACACGGTATGGAGCACTATGTGGGATTATTATACTGTATGGAACACTTTTTTGTGATCATTATACTCTATAGAGCATTATGTGGGGCAACTATACTATATGTAGCAGAATGTTGAGCCTATTATACTGTATGGAGCACTATGTGGGAGCCATTATTCTAAATAGAGCACTGTGTGGGGCTATTATATGGTATGGAGCACATTTTTTGGCCATTATAATGCATGGAGGACTATGTGGGGCCATTACTCTGTATGGAGCACTATGTGGGGCCATTACACGCTATGAAGCACTTTTTGTAGCCATCAGACTGTGTGGAGCATTATGTGGGGCCATTATAATATATTGAGAACTATGCTGGGTAACTATACTGTATGAAAAACTGTGTGCCAGCAATCATACTGTATGGAGCAATATGTGGTGTGCATTATACTGTATGGAGTACTATGTTGGGCCATTATTCTATATGTAAAACTGTGTGGTGCTCATCATACTGTATGGGGCACTATGTGGGGCCCATTATATTGTATGCAGTAATATATGGTGTCCATTGTACTCTATGGATCACTTTTTTCTGGCCATTATACTCTGTGGAGCACTATGTGGGGCCACAACACAGTATGAAGCACTATGTGATGCCCATTATATTGTATGGAGCACTGTGTAGTGTCAGTTGTACTGTATGGAGTACTATGCGGTGCCCATTATACTGTATGGAGCACTATGTGGGGCAATTATACTGTATGGAGCACTTTTGTGGCCATTACACTGTACAGAGCACTATGTGGGAATATTATACTGTATGGAGCACTATGTAAGGTTATTATACTGTATGGAGCACTTTTTGTGGCAATTATACTGTATGGAGCACATGTGGGGCAACTTTAGGTATGTAGCGCTATGTGAGGCCATTATACTCTATGGAGCACTATATGGGGCCATTATACTACATGGAGCACTTTTTGTGATCATTATACTCTGTAGAGCATTATGTGGGGCAACTATACTATATAAAGCACTATGTTGAGCCTATTATACTGTATTGAGCACTATGTGGGGCCCATTATTCTAAATGGAGCACTATGTCAGGACTCTGAACATTTTTTATTACCTTTTTGTGCATTACTGCCCTTTTCCAAGATGGCGTCTTTGGTCTCATGTGCACTGTGTCTTCCTGCTATAAAACTCCACCCCAGCCTTCAGTCTGTGCTAGAGTATTCTGCCTTGTATCCAGCTCCTGACTCTGATGACTCCCTGGCTATATACCTGCTCCTGTGAACCTGTGGGGTTATCCTGCTACTCTGCTCTGAGTTCCTGCTGCATACACAAGTTCCAGTAATCCTCCTTCATCTGCTGCTCGTGCTTGCTTCCATCTGCACTTGCTGGACATGTAAGCTGTTTCTGCTCTGCAAGAACCTGAGACTATTACCCAGACCTCCCTGGTTGAGCTAAGATATTATTTGAACTGCCTTATAAGCATATCTATCTGTGTTGTGGACTAAGCAAGGACTTATTCGTGTCAAGTATCCTCAAGAATAATTGTGCTTCATAGACTTTCTGCGTGATTGCAGTTTCCTCAGAAGTTTCCTATAGACTGCTGAGCTGCATTTGATATTTGCACCAAGTGTTGTGGACTTGAGTTTCTCTCTGCACCTGTTTGAATCACCGTGTGATAATATAGACTTTACCACTTATAAAACTGTGTCCTGTAGTTGTCTTGTTCCACGCAAAGAGTCTCCTGATTTATCCCCTATAATTATTACACACTATGTGGGGCTATTATACTGTATGGATCACTTTTTGTGGCCATTATAATGTATGGAGGACTATGTGGGGCCATTACTCTCTATGGAGCACTATGTGGGGCTATTATACTGTATGGAGCACTATGTGGGGCTATTATACTTCATAGAGCGCATTGTGTGGCCATTATACTGTATATAGCACTATATGGGGCCTTTATACTGTATGGAGCACTATGTGAGGACAATATACTGTAAAGAAAACTATGTGAGGCCATTAAACTGAATGTAGCACTACGTGGGGCCATTACACTCTATCGAGCATTTTTTGTAGCCATCATACTGTGTGGAGCATTATGTGGGGCCATTATACTATATTGAGAACTATGCTGGGCGACTATACTGTATGAAAAACAGTTTGCCGCCCATTATAATGCATGGAGCACTATGTGGGGCCATTACACTCTATGGAGCA
Source organism: Ranitomeya variabilis (assembly GCF_051348905.1). Lineage (NCBI taxonomy): Eukaryota > Metazoa > Chordata > Amphibia > Anura > Dendrobatidae > Ranitomeya > Ranitomeya variabilis. The sequence goes on from NC_135232.1 coordinate 511,785,581, forward strand.
CTTTGTGCGGTCATCATACTGTATGGAGCAATATGTGGTGTGCATTATACTGTATGGAGCACTATGTTAGGCCATTATTCTGTATGTAAAACTGTGTGGAGCCCATCATACTGTATGGAGCACTATGTGGGGCCCATTATATTGTATGCAGCACTATATGGTGTCCATTGTACTGTATGGATCATATTTTTCTGGCCATTATACTCTATGGAGCACTATGTGGGACCACTACACTGTATGAAGCAATATTTGGTGCCAATTATATTGTATGGAGCACTATGTGGTGGTCATTATACTGTATGGAGCACTATGTGGGGCAATTATACTGTATGGAGCACTTTTGTGGCCATTACACTGTACAGAGCACTATGTGGGACTATTATACTGTATGGAGCAGTATTTAAGGGTATTATACTGTATGGAGCACTTTTTGTGGCCATTATACTGTATGGAGCAGCACATGTGGGGCCAATATACTATATGGAGCACTATGTGAGGCAACTATAGGTATGTAGCGCAATGTGAGGCCATTATACTGTATGGAGCACTATGTGGGACCATTATACTGTATGAAGCACTATGTGGGACCATTATACTGTATGGAGCACTATGTGGGACCATTATACTGTATGGAGCACTTTTTGTGCTCATTATACTCTATAGAGCATTATGTGGGGCAACTATACTATATGTAGCACTATGTTCCTCCTAATATACTGTATGGAGCACTATGTGGGGCCCATTCTAATTGGAGCACTATGTGGTAATATTATACTGTATGGAGCACTTTTTGTGGCCATTATAATGTATGGAGGACTATGTGGGGCCATTACTCTCTATGGAGCACTATATGGGGCTATTATACTGTATGAAGCACTATGTGGGGCTATTATACTTCATAGAGCGCATTGTGTGGCCATTATACTGTATAGAGCACTACGTGGGGCCCTTGTACTGTATGGAGCACTATGTGAGAACACTATACTGTATGGAGAACTATGTGAGGCTATTATACTGTATGGAGCACTATGTGGGGCCATTGTACTGTATGGAGCACTATGTGATGACACTATACTGTATGGAGAACTATGTGAGGCCATTATACTGTATGGAGCACTATGTGGGGCAATTATACTGTATGGAGCACTTTTTTGTGATCATTATACTCTATAGCAGAGGTGTCAAACTGCATTCCTCGAGGGGCGCCAACAGGTCATGTTTTCAGGATTTCCTTGTATTGCACAGGTGATAATTTAATCACCTGCATAGAATGATTCCAGCACCTTGTGGAATGCTAAGGAAATCCTGAAAACATGACCTGTTGGCGGCCCTCGAGGAATGCAGTTTGACACCTCTGCTCTATAGAGCATTGTGTGGGCCAACTATACAATATGTAGCACTATGTTGAGCCTATTATACTGTATGGAGCACTATGTGGGGCCCATTATTTTAAATGGAGCACTATGTGGGACTATTATACTGTATGGAGCACTTTTTGTGGCCATTATAATGTATGGAGAACTATGTGGGGCCATTACTCTCTATGGAGCACTATGTGGGGCTATTACACTGTGTGAAGCACTATGTGGGTCTATTATACTTCATAGAGCGCATTGTGTGGCCATTATACTGTATAGAGCACTATGTGGGGCCATTATACTGTATGGAGCACTATGTGAGGACACTATACTGTATAGAGAACTACTGTATGTGAGGCCATTAAACTGTATAAAGCACTACGTGGGGCCATTACACTCTATGGAGCACTTTTTGCAGCCATCATACTGTGTGGAGCATTATGTGGGGCCATTATACTATATTGAGAGCTATGCTGAGTGACTATACTGTATGAATAACTGTGTGTCACCCATTATACTGCATGGAGCACTATGTGGGGCCATTACACTCTATGGAGCACTTTCTGCGGCCATCATACTGTATGGAGCACTATATGATGCACATTACACTGTATGGAGCACTATGTTGGGCCATTATTCTGTATGTAAAACTGTGTGGTGCCCATCATACTTGTTCTGCCTTCCTCCGCCTATGATGCTGTGTGGATTCTAGCATACGGCTAAACCTTCATCCATTGCCTCAGTAAACAGACTGTATAGGTCATTAAGTCTATATTTATTGAGATGGTGAACGATGAACAACAATAGTGGATGATATTGTGAGATATGCGATATAATGGATGATCAGGTAAAAACTACATAGGAAATAACAGTGCATCAGTACTTGGCACATTACAGCGTGTTACAGGATGCAATAACATGAATAACAGGGATTACAGAGCTAACACAGCATAAGGCAGATACACATAATAGTCAAATCAAAAGTGGTGCACTCATCTAGTTAGGTGGTGCCAAAGGAAAAAACTAATATATAAGGAAAATATCCTTCGGCACTCAACAAGTCCACAATTATTTGCTCTCAAAAAAGATGAATTTATTAATAGACAGCCGACAAAAATTAACAGACATCAAAATTCCAACGTTCCGGCATACCATGCCTTTTTCAAGGAAGTCTGTATATGGTTAATAATGCACGTAATACGTCACCTGCAAATATGGCATAGGAAAAAGTAGCGTTACTGCAATAGATGAAGTGCCGGCATGCGTCCCGTGGCTCAAGGCGATCACCTCGCCTGAAGGTCTGGGAGAAATTGGCTACTCTTGCCCGGGAAACCAGGGGGGTGGTTCTAGTCAGAAGACAGGCTTAAAGCGATATGCACCTGAATACAGAACAGGATAAATGTATACCTAATGACCTCTAATAATAACAACTGGAACTACATTGTGAATTAACTTGCTGCACATTAATGGGCAGAACACTCCCTGCTTGGCATCAACGGATGCCACTATTTGGTTCTGTTGGGGAAAATAACAATACAAGTTAAGTAACATGAAATATTGTAACCTTGGCTCTTTCCAGGTTCAAAGCAGTAAACGCCTACTTGCAGTGATGCCAACCTTTACAAGGTTTCTGACATGCAGGTAGTGTTGACTTGTAGGATTGGGCTACATGAAGTAGACAAGCAATGGCTCGAACAAGTGACTTCCAGGTTGACAACCTGATGAACCGATGAGATTCGAGGTGTTGACTTGAAATCACTGTATGTAGAGCAGACACTCGAGGACGGAGGTCTTCGTCGATATCTGGAACCACTAGTTCGAATGTATCAGACCTGCTGATGTTAGGCATAGAACGGTTCCAGGAGGCAGGGCCTGTGAACCATATAGTGTCCTTAAGATGACTTGGTGCAACAGATCTAGTCGCATGGTCTGCAGGATTGTGGTGAGTAGGCACGTAGTGACACTGATTAGGACAGGTGGATCATCTTATCCTCTGTACCCGGTTGCTGATGTAGACATAGAAGCGTCGCATTTCGTTGCAGATGTATCCCAGTACCACCTTGCTATCGGTGTAGAACTCTTCTATCACATCAAGATCACAGATATATATTACCGTGATCCAAGAAGTGCCATATAAATAATTAAAATACTTTTATTTATAGATAATTTAAAAAATACAAACCAAACTAATACATATATATACAAAAAGATGCCTCTTGAAACAACCTATAGCGGTCAGCAAAAGCAGGGTATAATTATACGTCCTGCAACAGGAAGCACACTGATACTAAAGCGAATTGCCGAAAGATTTATATATAATCTATTACATGTAACCACTGCATAATTATTGCACACATGCCCATTTGCTTTGTGCTAACACCGGACTATTGCACATAAGGAATAAAGCAAATTGCCGAAAAATTTATATATGATCTATTACATGTAACCACTGCGTGATTTGTTGCACATATGTCCACTTGATTAGCGCTAACACTGGACTATTATCAGACTATAATATATATCGGTACACTAAAGGTGGGGCTATCATATACACCGCATCTGGAATGTCACCTCCTTGTACCATCTAGTAAAACATAGTAAGCGGTGCGCCCCATCCCCTACACATATTACCTGTTCTGTGCTTCCCGTTACACGTGCTCGGCCAAATGGCGTGCTGTAACCGCGAACCCCGACGCGCGTTTCGCGTTTGAGCTTCTTCCTGGGGGTGTGTCTAAGGCGATGAGTCACAGAGGTCTTATGTGGGCAGCATCCAATCCAGGCTAAGGGGGCGAGTTTGTATGTAGACGTCATCTGATGTCCACCCACTATTTCTAATTCCTATGCGCTGCCATAAATTGTAACCGTCCTTAGCCCCATAGCATAATAATAATCTCATATATCAACCTGAAATTTGCAATTTGTATATTAGTGGACAGTAAGGTTTTCGGCAAAGTCTATTGGGTCGGCCGTAGAGAGGGGGGCGGAGCCATTTGAGCGTCATTAGAATGACGCTTCCCTGCCACAAGATGGTATCGTCAGTAGACACCAAACTACACTTAATCTAAATATATAAAGTGCCGGAAAAGGACTGAGGTAAAAACCTCTTACAACATTCATATATATGCCCATAAACAAAAGGTGAGACAACTATAAAGATATATTAGTCTTAAAATTATAGGATAAACCCAAAGTGACTAGATCAACCAATAATTGTATTAAAAGAAGATAATAATAATTACTGTGTTGATTTAAACCGGGTAGTGAAGTACCGTGAAAAGAAAAAGAGAAAAAAGGTGATCTTTGAAAAGATAGCCGAGTGTCAGCATGTGTACTCGGTTATCTAGTGAGTAAGTGAAAATATTGTAGACTTAGTATATGGCAGGTTGGGACTGAGGTGGGGTCAAGGACAACAATTGCTAATGCCCCCCCTGCAGTAGGGGGCAGAGCAAGCCATAGACATCCACCAACAGATCCCACCAGACATATAAGAGAAATAATACTTAAATATGGTGCATAGTGCATTGATACAAAAGATAAGACACCAAAAAACCAGAAAGTGAAAACCGTATATTTATTAGGTATAATAAGCTAAATGTGGTGGACAAACGAATATTATCCTATCATATGAATACACCTACGCCCAAGTTTATAAGAAATTTCAGTCAGACACATTAAATTATTTTGGAACATCTATGTCTAAATTGTTTTTAGTACTCCAATATTATAAACAAAACCCAATACACCATAAATCTGGACACTGATGTCCTCACAAGAAAAGAAAATTCTTCTCTAGTACCCTTTGGTTCCTATTATCTGGCTTTTTTAGATATCCAACAGACTAAAATTAGTATCTCAGCAAAGACTGGTTGCTGAAGTACATCCACCATTTACCCCCTAAATCTTTTAGGTGTATCATCAATATTCATATCTCAAATCAAAATGACAACTCTTGTCCAGATAACTTCCAATTTTAGCATCCTCATTTTATAGTCCAAGTGTCCATACAAACATCTTCTCTACTTATATTATAAGTCCACATATTTAATGTATGAGGCCCAAAGTCAGGATTGTTCTGGACTTGTAATACCCCTTCTCCACTCATAGAGACATCAGTCCGATCAAATGTTGTAATTGGCCGACACTTTTCATCTGTCAGCTAGATGGTAGTTTAAGGTACATAATCCGTGATAGATTTTGTCCACACCTACGGTCACATTGGTAGGGATTTTTCATGTTTATAATGGATCATATTTTCAGATGTATGACCCAGAGTACATGCCGACCACATACATGTCCACGATATACTCAACGTATCTCATATTTTGGCTGGATGGAAACTTAAGGTACATAATCCGTGGTAGATGTTGTCCACATATATAGGCACGCTGATAAGAATTTTTCATGTTTTTGCGGAATCCATAGCCCAGAACGAATGCCGTCCATACATTTGACCAAGACTGGAATCTAAATAAACAAAGCATGATTAAAATCAAGTCTAAAGAATAAAAACCAAAACTATGGGAAAACCCACCGTCTAAGACTAAAAACCTAAATGAAACAAGCAACTGAAACATATATATCATAATCAAGAATTGTGTATATTGCCGGGCCGGCCTCTGCCTCTGATTTACAAGAAGGCACTAAAGCCAAAATTTTCATTTAAACCTTGCGGGGCCAGAGTACCTAATCTGTAAATCCATCTACTTTCAACCTGAGCAAGAGCCTTGCCCAGGTCACCCCCTCTTGGTCCTAAATTCACTACGTCAATGCCTTTGACCTTCATGAGGTGTGGATTGCAGTCATGGAATTTTTTATAGTGTCGGGGGATAGTTTTCAAAGTTGTAATATCTTCCGTTGTTTTCGCTTTAGCGATATCCCGATGATGTTCCCGGACACGAATTCTCAATTCCCTAGTAGTAAGGCCTATATAGGCCTTACCACATGGGCATACAGATTGGTAAATTACCCCTGTTGTTGAACAGGTAATTAATTTTCTAATATCATAGCTCTTGGAGCCATCATAATTAGAAAAAGTCTTAGCCCTAACGCAATTCGCACAGGCCTTGCAACGACCGCATGGAAAGAAACCAGCATTTTTGGCATCCCAACCTTTAGTTGAATTTCTTTTAACCTCATAGTGGCTGTGTACCAGGATATCTCCAAGATTCCTTGATCTTTTGGCCACTATGGATGGAGTAGGTGGTAATACCATTTTTAGGGTGGGATCTGTATACAGTACTGACCAATGCTTTTGAATTATCTGTTTAAACTTAAACCATTTATTGTGATGTCCCGTAATATACCGAATCTGGTTGTCAATTTTCTTCTTGGTTTTTACCTGATTGTTGTAAAGTAATGCATTCCTGGGCGTATCTCTAGCTCTCGTGTATCCTTTGCGTATCATTCTGTTACTATAACCCCGTTCTTTAAACCTTTCTGTAAGTTCTCTGGATTGGTTTTCAAAATCTTTTGTGTCCGAACATATACGTTTTACCCGTAAGAACTGGCCTATGGGGATTCCCTGTATAGTGGACGGTAGATGGGTCGATTGTGCATGTAGGACCGAGTTAGTCGCCGTCGTTTTTCGGAACATATTGGTGGTGATGTCCCCATTGGGCAAGGCACATATCCGCAAGTCCAGGAAATCTACCGTTCTGCCACAAGCATATGTGAGTCTAATGTTGAGATTATTTTGATTGAGATTTCTCATCAAAGTGCCAAGATCTTCTGCGCTTCCCTCCCATACGAACCAAATATCATCTATATATCTCATCCAACCCTGGATGTGGCCAATCTGGGGGATGGGATTACAGAGAAAAATGTCCCTCTCCCATGCCCCCAGAAAGAGGTTCGCATAGGAGGGAGCGCAGCAGGCACCCATGGCAGTCCCCTGAACCTGCAGATATGTGCCCCGCCCGAAAGCAAATACATTGTGGGTCAAAATAAAATCAAGAAGTTTCAGAAGCAGTCGAATTAGACTCCTATCAAGATTGCTGGATTCAAGATATGATGCCGAAGCCCTGATACCATCAGAATGTCTGATGGACGTATACAGGGCCTCGACATCAGCCGTGACCATGATACTGTTTGGACCAAGATGTAAATTATCCAATCTGCGTAGTGCTGCGGTGGTATCTTTGATATAAGATGGAAGTTCACTCACCAATGGTTTCAAGTAGTAATCAAGGATTTGTGTTATTACTTCACACAGGCCACCATTGCCCGATACTATGGGCCTGCCGGGTGGATCCGTTGGATTCTTATGAATCTTCGGAATCAGATATAGCGTTGGCATACGCGGGTGCATTTTCTCAATCAGTTCAACCAATCTCTTAGGAATAATTCCATCCCTAAAAGCTTCTTCCAGTATGATATATAATTCATCCTGGAAGGTTTTGATAGGATTGTGGGTCATTTTTTTATAACACTCCTTGTTGTCTAATAGTCTGTATGCCTGCTTCTCATAAAGTTGGTGTGGCCACACGACAAGGTTACCACCTTTGTCGGCGGGTTTAAAGACCACGTCATCCCACCCCTTGAGTGTCTCCAAGGCTTGTCTATCTGATTGAGATATATTAGAATGTCCAAAACCCTTCCTGGCAAGTTCTTCAAAGTCTTTTGTCACCAATTTGGTAAAAATATCGACAGCCGGACACGTACTAAAGGCCGGAAATTTTTTTGGTTTGCCAACGAGATGACTAGGGAAGCCACTTACCTCATTGAAATTGCTCTCAAGAGCCAAAGCCTCCAGATCCGCTAGAGTTTCCTTTTCTTCATCCGTGACAAAATCATCATTAACATTATCTTTGTGGTGAATTTTTTTCAAGATTATTTTTCGTGAAAAGAGATGCAAGTCCTTAATTAGTGTAAATATGTCTGGGGAATATGAAGGACAAAAAGTGAGACCCTTTTCAAGAATATTAATCTGTTGTTCTGTTAATATATGTGATGACAAATTAATCACCTTAAATTGATCTCCTTTCTTGTAGGTTCTTTTTTTAAAGAAATCATTCGTATTTGTATTTTTACCATGCCTGGTCCGCCCAATCCATGGAGTGGTTTGGGTCATTTGTCTTGAAGATCCTGCATCTGAAATTGAGGATGCTGAACTTATAGAGACACTTCTGGACCTCTGATCCATTTCACTTGTCTTGGATCCTTGCCACTTGTATACTCTATTATTTTCATAATCTGAAATATCCCTTTGGTATTTTTTACTCTTGATAGAGCATATATCTTTCTCCCACCTCTCTAGCTCCCGATCAACGTCCTTAAAGAATACCTCCATACTCTCTTTCTTCATATCTTTTTTAAAAGTTTCTTCAAGCTTTTTTATATCATCTTCAATTTTTTTGATAGATATACTATTACTATCAATTATTATTCGAAGAAACTCAAGGGAGCATGTAGTAGCAGCTCCCATCCACCGATCCACCAGTCCCTGTTCCCCCAGATCAAAAGTGGGGAACAATTGTATCCTGAGACCTCTAGGGATGATTTTTTGGCTGACATAATTTTCCAATGCGGTTTTTGTCCACCAAATTTTTGTTCTTTTATGTACACAATTCTTATATTGTTTCATAAGATCTTTTTCGGTGCTTGTAACATCTCTCATAGGTTGCGAGGCACCTGTGCAAAACATATCTGACGCTTTTAATCGCCATGACGATTCTCTGGCGGAAAAATCCATTTGAATAAAGCGGGCCAACTGTCTAAAGACAGAAATACAACTAGTAAGCATAACGCCCAAACCCATAACCCGATCAGGGGAGTGGGTAACACTCCATATATCTATTCTATCACATCAAGATCACAGATATATATTACCGTGATCCAAGAAGTGCCATATAAATAATTAAAATACTTTTATTTATAGATAATTTAAAAAATACAAACCAAACTAATACATATATATACAAAAAGATGCCTCTTGAAACAACCTATAGCGGTCAGCAAAAGCAGGGTATAATTATACGTCCTGCAACAGGAAGCACACTGATACTAAAGCGAATTGCCGAAAGATTTATATATAATCTATTACATGTAACCACTGCATAATTATTGCACACATGCCCATTTGCTTTGTGCTAACACCGGACTATTGCACATAAGGAATAAAGCAAATTGCCGAAAAATTTATATATGATCTATTACATGTAACCACTGCGTGATTTGTTGCACATATGTCCACTTGATTAGCGCTAACACTGGACTATTATCAGACTATAATATATATCGGTACACTAAAGGTGGGGCTATCATATACACCGCATCTGGAATGTCACCTCCTTGTACCATCTAGTAAAACATAGTAAGCGGTGCGCCCCATCCCCTACACATATTACCTGTTCTGTGCTTCCCGTTACACGTGCTCGGCCAAATGGCGTGCTGTAACCGCGAACCCCGACGCGCGTTTCGCGTTTGAGCTTCTTCCTGGGGGTGTGTCTAAGGCGATGAGTCACAGAGGTCTTATGTGGGCAGCATCCAATCCAGGCTAAGGGGGCGAGTTTGTATGTAGACGTCATCTGATGTCCACCCACTATTTCTAATTCCTATGCGCTGCCATAAATTGTAACCGTCCTTAGCCCCATAGCATAATAATAATCTCATATATCAACCTGAAATTTGCAATTTGTATATTAGTGGACAGTAAGGTTTTCGGCAAAGTCTATTGGGTCGGCCGTAGAGAGGGGGCGGAGCCATTTGAGCGTCATTAGAATGACGCTTCCCTGCCACAAGATGGTATCGTCAGTAGACACCAAACTACACTTAATCTAAATATATAAAGTGCCGGAAAAGGACTGAGGTAAAAACCTCTTACAACATTCATATATATGCCCATAAACAAAAGGTGAGACAACTATAAAGATATATTAGTCTTAAAATTATAGGATAAACCCAAAGTGACTAGATCAACCAATAATTGTATTAAAAGAAGATAATAATAATTACTGTGTTGATTTAAACCGGGTAGTGAAGTACCGTGAAAAGAAAAAGAGAAAAAAGGTGATCTTTGAAAAGATAGCCGAGTGTCAGCATGTGTACTCGGTTATCTAGTGAGTAAGTGAAAATATTGTAGACTTAGTATATGGCAGGTTGGGACTGAGGTGGGGTCAAGGACAACAATTGCTAATGCCCCCCCTGCAGTAGGGGGCAGAGCAAGCCATAGACATCCACCAACAGATCCCACCAGACATATAAGAGAAATAATACTTAAATATGGTGCATAGTGCATTGATACAAAAGATAAGACACCAAAAAACCAGAAAGTGAAAACCGTATATTTATTAGGTATAATAAGCTAAATGTGGTGGACAAACGAATATTATCCTATCATATGAATACACCTACGCCCAAGTTTATAAGAAATTTCAGTCAGACACATTAAATTATTTTGGAACATCTATGTCTAAATTGTTTTTAGTACTCCAATATTATAAACAAAACCCAATACACCATAAATCTGGACACTGATGTCCTCACAAGAAAAGAAAATTCTTCTCTAGTACCCTTTGGTTCCTATTATCTGGCTTTTTTAGATATCCAACAGACTAAAATTAGTATCTCAGCAAAGACTGGTTGCTGAAGTACATCCACCATTTACCCCCTAAATCTTTTAGGTGTATCATCAATATTCATATCTCAAATCAAAATGACAACTCTTGTCCAGATAACTTCCAATTTTAGCATCCTCATTTTATAGTCCAAGTGTCCATACAAACATCTTCTCTACTTATATTATAAGTCCACATATTTAATGTATGAGGCCCAAAGTCAGGATTGTTCTGGACTTGTAATACCCCTTCTCCACTCATAGAGACATCAGTCCGATCAAATGTTGTAATTGGCCGACACTTTTCATCTGTCAGCTAGATGGTAGTTTAAGGTACATAATCCGTGATAGATTTTGTCCACACCTACGGTCACATTGGTAGGGATTTTTCATGTTTATAATGGATCATATTTTCAGATGTATGACCCAGAGTACATGCCGACCACATACATGTCCACGATATACTCAACGTATCTCATATTTTGGCTGGATGGAAACTTAAGGTACATAATCCGTGGTAGATGTTGTCCACATATATAGGCACGCTGATAAGAATTTTTCATGTTTTTGCGGAATCCATAGCCCAGAACGAATGCCGTCCATACATTTGACCAAGACTGGAATCTAAATAAACAAAGCATGATTAAAATCAAGGCTAAAGAATAAAAACCAAAACTATGGGAAAACCCACCGTCTAAGACTAAAAACCTAAATGAAACAAGCAACTGAAACATATATATCATAATCAAGAATTGTGTATATTGCCGGGCCGGCCTCTGCCTCTGATTTACAAGAAGGCACTAAAGCCAAAATTTTCATTTAAACCTTGCGGGGCCAGAGTACCTAATCTGTAAATCCATCTACTTTCAACCTGAGCAAGAGCCTTGCCCAGGTCACCCCCTCTTGGTCCTAAATTCACTACGTCAATGCCTTTGACCTTCATGAGGTGTGGATTGCAGTCATGGAATTTTTTATAGTGTCGGGGGATAGTTTTCAAAGTTGTAATATCTTCCGTTGTTTTCGCTTTAGCGATATCCCGATGATGTTCCCGGACACGAATTCTCAATTCCCTAGTAGTAAGGCCTATATAGGCCTTACCACATGGGCATACAGATTGGTAAATTACCCCTGTTGTTGAACAGGTAATTAATTTTCTAATATCATAGCTCTTGGAGCCATCATAATTAGAAAAAGTCTTAGCCCTAACGCAATTCGCACAGGCCTTGCAACGACCGCATGGAAAGAAACCAGCATTTTTGGCATCCCAACCTTTAGTTGAATTTCTTTTAACCTCATAGTGGCTGTGTACCAGGATATCTCCAAGATTCCTTGATCTTTTGGCCACTATGGATGGAGTAGGTGGTAATACCATTTTTAGGGTGGGATCTGTATACAGTACTGACCAATGCTTTTGAATTATCTGTTTAAACTTAAACCATTTATTGTGATGTCCCGTAATATACCGAATCTGGTTGTCAATTTTCTTCTTGGTTTTTACCTGATTGTTGTAAAGTAATGCATTCCTGGGCGTATCTCTAGCTCTCGTGTATCCTTTGCGTATCATTCTGTTACTATAACCCCGTTCTTTAAACCTTTCTGTAAGTTCTCTGGATTAGTTTTCAAAATCTTTTGTGTCCGAACATATACGTTTTACCCGTAAGAACTGGCCTATGGGGATTCCCTGTATAGTGGACGGTAGATGGGCCGATTGTGCATGTACGGTGTAGAACTCTGCATCTTTGATCTCCAGATTCATCCCATCTGAGATAAGCTCGGCTAACTCCACTGCAAGGACAGCAGCACAGAGTTCCAATCTGGGTATCGTGTGTTCACGGAGTGGCACCAGTTTAGTACGGCTCATCACAAACCCGATATGGCAATGTTTATTCTCGTCTATGGTTTTGAGGTATGCTACTGCTGCAATTGCTTTGACTGATGCATCACAGAAGATACAAAGTCTTTGTGTTTTGACTTCTGAGGATGGCACAGGAGCATACGGTCGTTTCAAACGAAGGACAGTCAAGGCTTCGAGAGACTTTCTCCACTCTGCCCACAGGTCAGCCTTTTCTGCCGGAAGTGGATCGTCCCAATCAGATGTGTCTTGGGTGAACTGAAGTCCCTTAGCATCATTTTTCCTTGGATGGTTACTGGAGCTACAAATCCCAGGGGGTCGTATAGACTATTCATGAAAGAAAGAACTCCTTTGCGCGTGAAGTGTTTCTCATCCTTGCAGATCTGAAAGGTGAAGGCATCCGTCTTCAGATCCCAAAGCAATCCAAGGCTCCATTGCATGGGAAGGGAGTCGATGCTTAGGTCTAAGTCTTTTAGATCGCTGGAATAGTCTTCAGAGGGAAAGGTTTCCATCAACTCTCGGCTGTTGGAGGAAATCTTGTGTAACCTTAGGTTAGAGTGAGCATTTCTTGAGCCATTTTTAGTAGACTGATGGCAACTTCTTTTGCTGGTGTGGACTTCAAACAGTCGTCTACGTAGAAGTCCTTTTCTATGAATGATCTGACGTCTGACCCATACTCTTCTTCACCCTCTTTGGCAGAATGCCGGAGGCCATAGATAGTGACTACCGGGGAAGGGCTGTTCCCGATGATGTGTACTCTCATCCGGTACTCTACGATGTCTTTGCCCGGGTCATTGTCATGGTACCAGAAGAACCTCAAGTAGTTCCTGTGTTCCTCCTTGACGAGAAAACAGTGGAACATCTTTTGTGTATCAGCCATAAATGACACCGTATCTCTGCAGAAACAGAGTAGTACTTCTAGAAGTCTGTCATTCAGGTCTTGGCCCGACAGTAGGACATCATTCAATGACACATCTTCGCATTTGGCACTTGAGTCGAATACCACTCTTATTTGCCCTGGCTTCTTAAGATGGTGCACTCCGAAGATGGGCAAGTACCAGCACTCCTCTGAGTGCAGAAGTGCAGGTGCAATCTCTGCATGGTTGTTCTGGAATATCTTCCCAATGAAGGTAAAGAAATGTTCCTTCGTCTCAGGTGACTTCTGAAACTTGTGTCTGAGGGAGATGAATCGGTTGTAGACAGTACCCTGTTGTTGGGTAGGTGTCTACTCTGAGATTGAAATGGTAATGGTACGACCCAACTGTTTAACTTGTCCTTGACAATTTGACTATCCATGATGTCCAAGAACATCCTGTCTTCTATAGACATCGCTATCTTGTCGTCTTCCTAAGTCCTGTGGAAGACTGTACATCCTATGTGGTCTTGTTCACCTTCACAGGTGTGGTCTTCGTTGGTAAGAACTGAGAAAGCGCAAGGTAGGGAAGTGCTGCTTGGTAATTCCTTTACCAGTAGACTATTGTGACATGGCTGGAAGAGAGACGGTAATCCATTTTCTAGTGTGCTGGTAAGCATACTGTTGACTGAGGCCGGCTTGTGTGCTCCTCCTAGACAGACATCTCCTATAAAGACCCATCCAAGATCGAGCCTCTGTGCATATGGAGCATTCCAGTAGCCGTTGATATATTCTCTAGTCTTGTGGGCTCGTAGTATATCTCTTCCCAGGAGTAAACTATTGGGGCTTCTGGGTCTAACTCTGGTATCAGGTGGGCTATATGTTTCAGGTGGGGATGATGTGCTGCCACCTCCGTTGACGGTATCTCCAACCTGTTGTCGGGAAACTGGTTGCACTCCAAGATGGTCGGTAGTGATAGGCAGGTCTGGCCATCTATGGACTCCACCTTGTATCCGGTTGCTTTCCTCCCCACCATCTCAACGGTAACTGAACACATCCTCAAGGAGTAGGGAGAACCGGGGCCTACAATGCAGAAGTTGTCAAAGAAGATGGACTTGGCTAGAGACCTGTTACTTTGGTCATCCAGGATTGCATATATCTTGAACGCTTTGTCCCTGCGGCCTGCTGGGTAGACTCAGACGAGGTAGATTTTTGAACAGGATCTTCCTCTTGTGAGTCCCTTACAGATCTCCGTACATTGAGAGGTGACCACAGGGATATCTTCTTCATTGTTCTTTTGCTTCCCATCATACCCCTCTGCTTGTGACAATGCTCATGGAGGTGGTCCAGGGTGCAAGGCTGTGCTGTGATCCGTGCTGCTGCATTCTGCACATTTCACGCTAGCTTCACAGTTCCTGGTGAGATGAAAGGTTGTGGCACAGCACTTGAAACAGATGTTGTTTTCCTTAAGGAAACCTTTGCGATCCTCCAGAGACTGCTCCCTGAAGGCTCTGCATTTCAGTAGAGGATGTGGTTTCCTGTGTAGAGGACACTGCTTACTGACATCGTGAGGTTTGTTCTCTTCTGGAGGGGTCTTACTTGTATTGTGAGGAGGACCTGTGGAAATAATATTAGTTTTGTGGACTGCCACAGTTGTCTTACTGGGTTTGACACCAGGGGCAGCGGAACATGACAGAGTGAAGTCAAATCTAGGGTCATTTCTGATCCTAGCTTGTTGGGTGACAAATTCCACAAATACAGTAAAAGGAGGGAATGGTACGTTATGAGTTTGCTTATACCATGAACCATGTGTAACCCACTTTTCTTGTAAGTTATAAGGGAGTTTCTGTACTATCGGATTGACACCCCTAGCAGTGTCTAAGAATGCCAATCCGGGCAAGTGACCTTCCTTCTGGGCAACCTGTAACTCTATCAATAAATCACTCAATTCTCTAAGCTTCTGATAACTAGTGTTGAGCATTCCGATACCGCAAGTATCGGGTATCGGCCGATACTTGCCGGTATCGGAATTCGGATACCGAGATCCGATACTTTTGTTGTATCGGGAATCGGTATCGGGATTAATATCAATGTGTAAAAGAAAGAATTAAAATAAAAAATAGGGATATACTCACCTCTCCGGCGCAGCCTGGACTTTACCGCCGTAACCGGGAGCCGTTGTATCTAAGAATGCGCGCTTGAAGGGCCTTAGATGAGGTCACTGCGCTCTGATTGGTCCGTAGCGGTCGCGTGACCGCTACGCGACCAATCACAAAGCCGTGACGTCACCTAAGGTATTTCAAGTGCTTGAAAGACCTTAGGTGACGTCACGCTTTTGTGATTGGTCGCGTAGCGGTCACGCGACCACTACGCGACCAATCAGAAGCTGCGGACGTCTTCTAAGGTATTTCAAGCGCTTGAAAGACCTTAGGTAAAGAAAATTGGCGCGCACTCAGGATGATGAGGGAGCGAGGTGCAGGTGTAGTGGGCTGTGAGGAGCCCCGTGTACATGGAAGATATAGTACACCGCACACTCTATAAGTATTTTGCAATAGTGAAAATTTATTTTAAAGGAACAACTATGCGATGTGAAAGCGACCAGAAGCAATTATGACGTTTCGGCCCTACCAGGGCCTTAATCATACAATCGCTAAGGGAAAAAGAAACAGAAAAACATACATAAGTATACGGTATACATAATAAACACTCTTCAACATAAACAAAATGAAATCCCATCTGGAAAAAAGGCAAAGAAAAACAAAAAAAGGGGAAAAGGACATAGGATATAGTAACTGTGGGAACATGATATGCACAATATCGGAGACACCGCGTACATCTGTGTTCCACAGATGTACGCGGTGTCTCCGATATTGTGCATATCATGTTCCCACAGTTACTATATCCTATGTCCTTTTCCCCTTTTTTTGTTTTTCTTTGCCTTTTTTCCAGATGGGATTTCATTTTGTTTATGTTGAAGAGTGTTTATTATGTATACCGTATACTTATGTATGTTTTTCTGTTTCTTTTTCCCTTAGCGATTGTATGATTAAGGCCCTGGTAGGGCCGAAATGTCATAATTGCTTCTGGTCGCTTTCACATCGCATAGTTGTTCCTTTAAAATAAATTTTCACTATTGCAAAATACTTATAGAGTGTGCGGTGTACTATATCTTCCATGAAAGACCTTAGGTGACGTCACTGCTTTGTGATTGGTCGCGTAGCGGTCACGCGACCGCTACGGACCAATCAGAGCGCAGTGACCTCATCTAAGGCCCTTCAAGCGCGCATTCTTAGGTACAACGGCTCCCGGTTACGGCGGTAAAGTCCAGGCTGCGCCGGAGGGTGAGTATATCCCTATTTTTTATTTTAATTCTTTCTTTTACACATTGATATGGATCCCAGGGCCTGAAGGAGAGTTTCCTCTCCTTCAGACCCTGGGAACCATACAGGATACCGTCCGATACTTGGTGTCCCATTGACTTGTATTGGTATCGGGTATCGGTATCAGATTAGATCCGATACTTTGCCGGTATCGGCCGATACTTTCCGATACCGATACTTTCAAGTATCGGACGGTATCGCTCAACACTACTGATAACCTTTGGGCCTTATCTTAGGGAAATCATCAATTCTTTTATATAAAGCATTCTCTATGACTTCTATGGACCCATATCATTCATCAAGTCTTTCTCACACTTTACGTAGACCTATGTGTGGATACTTTATATTAATGTCTCTTAGTCTTTAGGCATGCTCGACTCTGTATGGAGCACTATGTGGGGCTATTATACTGTATGGAGCACTATGTGGGGCTATTATACTTCATAGAGTGCTTTGTGTGGCCATTATACTGTATGGAGCACTATGTGGGGCCATTGTACTGTATGGAGCACTATGTGAGGACACTATACTGTATGGAGAACTATGTGAGACCATTAAAATGTATAAAGCACTACGTGGGGCCATTACACTCTATGGAGCACTTTGGTAGCCATCATACTGTGTGGAGCATTATGTGGGGCCATTAAACTATATTGAGAACTATGCTGGGCGACTATACTGTATGAAAAACTGTGTGCCGCCCATTATACTACATGGAGCACTATGTGGGGCCATTACACTCTATGAAGCACTTTGTGTGGCCATCATACTGTATGGAGCAAAATATGGTGTGCGTTATACTGTATGGAGCACTATGCTGGGCCATTATTCTGTATGTGAAACTGTGTGGTGCCCATCATACTGTATGGAGCACTATGTGGGGCCCATTATATTTTATGCACCACTATATGGTGTCCATTGAACTGTATGGATCACTTTTTTCTGGCCATTATACTCTATGTAGCACTATGTGGGGCCACTACACTGTATTAAGCACTATGTGGTGCCCATTATATTGTATGGAGCACTATGTGGGGCAATTATACTGTATGGTGCACTTTTTAAGCCATTACACTGTACAGAGCACTATTTGTTATTATTATAATGTATGGAGCACTATGTAAGGAAATTATACTGTATGGGGCACTTTTTGTGGCCATTATACTGTATGGAGCACATGTGGGGCCAATATACTATATGGAGCACTATGTGAGTGTCATGTCGGACACTGTTCAGACAAGGTCGTCTGACAGACAGCGGTAATTCCGCGTTTGACCACTGTTTGCTCATTGGCGTCGGCTAGTTTTCGTCTGGCTGCTCCGGGGTTAATTTATCTGATCCTCGGATTGGAAGCTGGGCCATGCCCATTTCCTTTAAATGGTTCTCCTGATCTTTGGGCGTCGCCGATTATAGCTTCTGTCTTATCCGTAGTTATCTCGGTCCGGAGTGGAGAGCTGGTTGTTGGAGAATCGTTGCTGGTGGTGTATTTTCCTTGTCTTATTTACTCCTTCCTATATTTGTATTTATTTTGCCCTGCACCATTATAGTGTATTCCTGATTGACTGTGGCGTGGTGTATATTTTCCTTTATCCTTGTTTGTTATAACTGTGGGTATTGGTCTATTGCATTCACTGGGTGGTGGGCTGTGGTATTCAGTCTAGGGCTGAATCAGGAGTCAGGGTGAGGGTGGAGGCCTGAACATGCACACCTTCAGTGCAAACTTCAGGTAGAGGGTCAGACAGGGTTTCCCTAGTCTGAGGGAAATTGCAGGGGCCCGGGTTATTAGCTCTCACCCTCCTTGTATCCCCGTGACATTATAATCGGCCTAACAAAAAAAAAAAAAGGGGTCCCTTTTTTTTCTCTCTTCTCTGTGTTTTGTCATGGATCCCATGACTTCCATAACCCGCCAGTTGGAGGCGCTGTCCCTACAGGTCACTGAGTTGAGGGGAGCAGTGCAGCAACAGGGACTAGCAGTATCTAATATACAGGCTGGAGCGACAGGAGGAGTTAATGAGCCCAAGTTTCCTTTGCCTGAAAAATTTGCTGGGGAACGCAGTAAATTTGTTTCTTTTCGTGAAGCTTGCAAACTGTATTTCCGTATGCGCCTGATCTCCTCTGGTAATGAGGCTCAACGTGTGGGCCTGGTGTTGTCATTATTAAGCTGGGATCCCCAAGCATGGGCATTTCCGTTGCTGTCTGATTCTGCTGCATTTAACTCAGTGGAGGGTTTCTTTTCTGCTCTAGGACACATTTACGACGATCCAGACAGAATGGCTCTAGCAGAATCTAAGTTACGCACTATTTGCCAGGGGGAGCGTGTTGCAGAGGATTACGGTTCTGAATTTCGCCGCTGGGCGGTTGACACTCAGTGGAATGAGCCAGCATTGCGGAGTCACTTTATTCACGGAGTTTCTAATAGGGTTAAAAAAGCCCTCCTGATGTACAAGACTCCTGCTTCACTAGATTCCGCTATGAGTCTTGTTGTCCGCATTGATCGCCGTTTGCGTCAGGGGAATCATGAGACGCCGCCTGTGGGTGAAGGTTTAGGTTCACGTGAGGTTGCTGCAGGTGAGCCTACAGAATCTATGCAAATCGCAGGGGTGTCACATGTTAAGAATTGTACCCCTGTACTCAGGAAGCAGGGAGCCTGTTTTTTCTGTGGTAAAACTGGTCATTTTATTAATATCTGTCCTCTGATGTTAAAGAAAAACGCAACGGCGGAAAACTTCTGAGCTCAGAGGGTGTGGAGGAGTCCAGTCTGAGCTTATGTATATCCTGCATGATGATTTCTCAGTGCATGCTCCCTGCCAAAATTGTTGTCGCTGGCAGAGAGATACCAATCACTATTTTTGTGGATAGTGGTTCCGCCACAAATCTCATTGATGAGGAGTTTGCGCGCACTGCTGGTTTTAAGATTGAAAAACTGCCTCATCCTATCCATGTGGTCACCATCAATTCTGCTCCTCTTCCACAGGGGGAGATTACTGAGTTTGTGGCTGAGGTTAAACTCCACATTGGGGTTCTTCATTTCGAGCAGGTCACATGTAAGGTGCTCAAGAGTCTTCCGGCACAATTGGTTCTGGGTTTTCCATGGTTGTCTACACACAACCCGGTGATTGACTGGAAAACTCAGGACATAATCCAGTGGAGTGATTTCTGTCAGGAGAATTGCCTGGCCACATGTGTGTCCGCTGTGACTTCAAGCGTTCCTGAGTCACTTCAGGATTATGCGGATGTGTTCTCTGAGAAGGGTTGTTCAGAGTTGCCGCCACACCGCTCCTATGACTGTTCTATCAGGTTTAAACCAGGGGCCAAGTTGCCTAAAGCAAGGATGTTCAACATCTCCGGTCCGGAGAGACAAGCGTTAAAGGATTACATTTCTGAAAGTTTGAGCAAAGGGCACATCAGGCCGTCATCCTCGCCGGTGGCAGCAGGGTTCTTCTTCGTGAAGAAGAAAGATGGTGGATTACGCCCGTGTTTGGATTTCAGGGAGTTGAACCAGATTACGGTTCGTGATCCATACCCTATGCCACTGATACCTGACTTGTTCAACCAGGTGGCAGGTGCTAAGTGGTTTACCAAGCTTGACCTCAGGGGGCGTACAACCTCATAAGAGTCCGTCAAGGTGATGAGTGGAAGACGGCTTTTAATACCCCTGAGGGTCATTTTGAAAATTTGGTGACACCTTTTGGGTTAACTAACGCACCTGCAGTGTTCCAACATTCCATCAATGATGTGTTCTCGCATGTTTTAGGGAAATTCGTTATCGTGTACCTAGATGACATCCTCATATATTCTTGCGACCGTGATGCTCATTTAGATCATGTCAGGCAGGTGTTACAGCTTCTCAGAGAGAATAAGCTGTATGCTAAACTTGAGAAATGTGTATTTTTTGCTCAAGAGTTGCCGTTCTTGGGTTATATTGTGTCTGCTTCTGGTTTTAAAATGGACGCCGCTAAGGTGCAAGCGGTGCTGCATTGGGAACGTCCTGATAACCTGAAAGCACTTCAGCGGTTCCTTGGGTTTTCTAACTACTATAGGAAATTTATCAAGGATTTTTCTATCATTGCTAAACCGCTAACTGACATGACTAAAAAGGGTACCAATTTCTCCGTTTGGCCTGAGGCTGCTGTTCGCGCATTTGAATTTCTCAAGAACAGTTTTGTTTCAGCCCCCATTCTTGTGCAGCCAGACGTATCTAAACCCTTTGTCGTGGAAGTCGATGCGTCTGAGGTTGGTGTGGGGGCGGTACTATCTCAAGGCTCATCCTTGAGTGGTTTGCGTCCGTGCGCCTATTTCTCCAAAAAACTGTTGTCCGCTGAACGTAACTACGATATCGGCAACAGGGAGTTGTTGGCTATTAAGTTGGCCTTTGAGGAATGGCGACACTTCTTGGAGGGGTCAGTACATCAGGTCACTGTTATTACCGACCATAAGAATCTGCTGTATTTGGAGCCTGCCAAGCGTCTGTCTCCCAGGCAGGCTCGCTGGGCATTGTTTTTCACGCGGTTCAACTTTGTTGTCACTTACAGACCAGGGTCTAAAAACACTAAGGCGGATGCTCTGTCCAGGTGTTTTCCGGGGGGAGAACCTCGGGAAGACCCAGTACCCATTCTCCAAAAGGGTGTTGTGGTTTCAGCCCTCACTACCGAGGTTGAGGCGGAAATTGCCGAGGCTCAGGAGGAGGTACCATCTGAGCTTCCCATCAACAAATCTTTTGTACCGCTTCATCTCCGCCTAAAGGTGTTGGCAGAGCATCATGATACTGTCCTGGCTGGCCACCCAGGGGTTAGAGGTACTTTGGAGTTGGTGTCACGTCGGTTTTGGTGGCCCAAAATCCGACAGGACGTGGTCTCATATGTGTCAGCTTGCACCACGTGCGCTAGGGCGAAGACGCCCCGCTCCCGTCCTGTTGGCACACTACTTCCTCTGAAGGTACCTAGTAAGCCATGGACGGAAATCTCCATGGATTTCATCACGGATTTGCCTCCCTCAGCTGGGAACACGGTCATTTTGGTGATTGTGGATCGGTTTTCAAAAATGTCGCACTTTGTGTCATTGCCTTCTTTACCTAACGCTAAGACTCTTGCTCAGGTGTTTGTGCAGGAGGTGGTCAGGCTTCATGGAGTTCCGTCTGACATCGTGTCAGATAGGGGTACTCAGTTTGTTGCAAAATTTTGGAAAGCATTTTGCTCACGGCTGGGGATCAAGTTGTCTCATTCGTCTGCGTTTCATCCCCAGTCAAATGGTCAGACCTAGCATATGAACCAAAATTTGGAGCAGTACTTGCGCTGCTTTGTCTCTGATAACCAGGAGGAGTGGTCTACCTTTCTTCCTTTGGCTGAGTTTGCCATCAATAATCACAGCCAGGAGTCGTCTGGGGAGTCTCCGTTTTTTTGTGTTTACGGGCTACATCCTCAGTTTTGTACGTTGAGTCAGAGAGGCTCTTCCGGCGTTCCGGAGGAAGACCAGTTAGGAACACAGTTGTCATCAGTCTGGAGGAGAGTGAAACAGCGCCTGTTGAGTGTGGGTGCTAGGTACAAACGTGTGGCTGACAGTAGGCGTGTGCCAGGTCCGGACTTGAGTGTGGATGACTGGGTGTGGTTATCCACAAAAAACAAAAGACTCAAGATACCATCCCTTAAATTGGGTCCACGGTTTATTGGTCCATTTAGGGTCACCGCCGTCATTAACCCAGTAGCGTACCGACTGGAGCTCCGTACGGTGTATAAAATACACAACGTGTTCCACAGGTCTCTTCTTAAGAAGGTGGTGGGTTCTGTGGACGCGGCGCCTATGCCACCTCCAGTCTTGGTGGATGGTAACCTAGAATTTGAAGTCTCCAGGGTGGTTGACTCTCGTGTGGTGTGCCGCACTTTACAATATTTGGTACACTGGCGTGGTTATGGGCCTGAGGAGAGGTCCTGGGTACCAGCCTCGGACATTCATGCGGATCGGCTGGTCAGGTGTTTTCATAGTCGCCATCCGGACAAGCCGGGTCCTGTAAGCCGTGAGGGCCCTGGGGTCCCTCGTAGAAGGCGGGGTACTGTCATGTCGGACACTGTTCAGACCAGGTCGTCTGACAGACAGCGGTAATTCCGCGTTTGACCACTGTTTGCTCATTGGCGTCAGCTAGTTTTCGTCTGGCTGCTCCGGGGTTAATTTATCTGATCCTCGGATTGGAAGCTGGACCATGCCCATTTCCTTTAAATGGTTCTCCTGATCTTTGGGCGTCGCCGATTATAGCTTCTGTCTTATCCGTAGTTATCTCGGTCCAGAGTGGAGAGCTGGTTGTTGGAGAATCGTTGCTGGTGGTGTATTTTCCTTGTCTTATTTACTCCTTCCTATATTTGTATTTATTTTGCACTGCACCATTATAGTGTATTCCTGATTGACTGCGGCGTGGTGTATATTTTCCTTTATCCTTGTTTGTTATAACTGTGGATATTGGTCTATTGCATTCACTGGGTGGTGGGCTGTGGTATTCAGTCTAGGGCTGAATCAGGAGTCAGGGTGAGGGTGAAGGCCTGAACATCCACACCTTCAGTGTAAACTTCAGGTAGAGGGTCAGACAGGGTTTCCGTAGTCTGAGGGAAATTGCAGGGGCCCGGGTTATTAGCTCTCGCCCTCCTTGTATCCCCGTGACAGTGAGGCAACTATAGGTATGTAGTGCTATGTGAGGCCATTATACTGTATGGTGCACTATGTGGGGCCATTATACTGTATGGAGCACTTTTTGTGCTCATTACACTCTACAGAGCATTATCTGGGGCAACTACAATATTATGTAGCACTATGTTGAGCCTATTATACTCTATGGAGCACTGTGTGGGGCCATTATACTGTATGGAGCACTATGTGAGGACACTATACTGTATGGAGAACTATGTGAGGCCATTAAACTGTATGAAGCAGTACGTGGTGCCATTACACTCTATGGAGCACTTTCTGTAGCCATCATACTGTATGGAGTAATATGTGGTGCGCATTATACTGTATGGAGCACTATGTTGTGCCATCATTCTATATGTAAAACTGTGTGGTGCCCATCATACTGTATGGAGAACTATGTGGGGCCCATTATATTGTATGCAGTACTATATGGTGTCCATTGTACTGTATGGATCACTTTTTTCTGGCCATTATACTCTATGGAGCACTATGTGGAGCCTCAACACTGTATTAAGCACTATGTGGTGCCCATGATATTGTATAGAGCACTATGTGGGGTCAGTTGTACTATATGGAGCACTATGTGGTGGTCATTATACTGCATGGAGCACTAAGTGGGGCAATTATAATGTATAGAGCATTTTTGTGGCCATTACACTGTACAGAGCACTATGTGGGACTATTATACTGTATGGAGCATTATGTATGGGTATTATACTGTATGGAGCACTATGTGTGCCATTACACTGTATGAAGCACTATGTGGTGCCCATTATATTGTATGGAGCACTATGTGATGCCCATTGAAGTGTATAGAACAATATGTGGTGCCCATTATACTGTATGGAGCTCAATTATACTGTTTGGAGCACTTTTATGGACAATACACTGTATAGAACAATATGTGGGACTATTGAACAGTAAGGAGCACTATGTGTGGGTATTATACTGTATCGAGCACTTTTTGTGGCCATTAAACTGTATGGAGCAGCACATGTGGGTCCATTATACTATGTGGAGCACTATGTGAGGCAAATATACTGTATGGAGCACTATGTGGGGCCATTATAGTGTATGGAGCACTTTTTGTGATCATTGTATTCTATAGAGCATTATGTGGGGCAAGTATACTATATGTAGCACTATGTTGAGCCCATTATACTGTATGGAGCACAATGTGAGTTCCATTATACTGAATGGAGCACTATATGGGGCTATTATACTGTATGGAGCACTTGTTGTGGTCATTATAATGTATGGAGCACCATGTGAGGAATTTACACTGTATGGAGCACTATATGAGGCCACTATACTGTATGGAGCACTTTGTGAGTCCATTATACTATATGGACCACTTCGTGGGACCATTGCTCTCTAATGGGCACTTTTTGTGGCCATCATACTGTGTGGAGCATTATGTGGGGCCATTATACTGTATGAAGCATTATGTATGGCCATTATAATGTATGGAGCAGTTTGTGAGGCCATTATACTATATGAAGTGCAATGTGCTGCCATTATACTGCATGGAGCACTATGTTGGGCCATAAAACTGTATGGAAAACTGTGTGGTGCCCATTATACTGTATGGAGCACTCTTTGTTGCCAATTATATTGTATGGAGCACTATGTGATGCCCATTGTACTGTATGGAGCACTATGTGGTGCCCATTATACTGTATGAAGAACTTTTTGTTGCCATTACACTGTATAGTGCACTATGTGGTGCCCATTATACTGTATGGAGCACTAAGTGTGGCTATTATACTGACTTTTTGTGGCCATCATATTGTATGGAACGCTATGTGGGGCCTTTATACTCTATGGAGCACTTTTTGTGGTTATTTTTTTTTTTTAACCAATTAACTTTTTCTTAGCAATAATGAAATAAGTACATAAGTACATATAACATCCCCCGCAGGAGAAACAAAGAGGAAAAAGGTACAAGGGGAAGGGGGGAGAATACACAATGTTCAGAATCACAGCAATTCCAACAAAGAAATACAGAATTAACCATAACATCAATCGCAGCATACAAAAGTTACTAAATGAGAGCAAGGGCGGACGGAGGTATGTGGACTGAGGAAACCCAAGGATCCCACCAGGAGAGCACTTTATTTTTCTTGGAGAGGCTCTGTGCCATAATTGCTTCATAGGTAAAATGAAGGTTGATCTTGGAAATCAAAATAGCCATAGATGGAATATCTGAGGATTTCCAATGACCCGCTATACATTGTCTAGCAGCGATCAGAATATTAGAGATTATTGGGCGGAGAGGGGAGGGGAATCCCGCAAGGGAGACACCCAAAACAGCCAGACACCCGGTTAAAACAAAAGGAACCTGAATGACCTCCGCAATCAGAGTTTCAACTTGACGCCAGAAGACCTGAATCCGCGGACAGGACCACCAAATATGAGATCCGGAACCAATAGCCCCGCATCCCCTCCAGCAGAGAGGGGAAAAAGAGGGACCAAACCTGGCTAAGCGAGCAGGGGTCAGATACCATTGCAGCTGGATCTTTTTTGATTGCTTCAAGTGGCCTATACACGAGGAATATTTAGAGGGGTGCACCAACGCAAAGCACCAGTCCTCTAGAGATGCATCAAAACCAAGAGAGGACTCCCAAGAAATCATAAAAGGAAGCTTAGCAGGAATATCATGGGATAAGAGGGCCTTATAGATAATAGAGATGCCATGGGGCACTAAAGTGGCCGGTCTAAAGAACCGGTGTGCTGAGTCCTCCGAGAGAGGCGGGGGGGCACCGAACAGCCGACGTTACCTGAGAAAACTGCGGAGTTGTAGATATTGAAAGAAATCTCTACCAGAGAGAGAAAATCTACCTGCAAGGACCTCAAACGACATTAAGCCATCCGAGCCAAATAGGTCAGCCACCTGGTGCACCCCTCGCGCCCCCCAGGAGGAGAGAGAGGTGTGCCTAATAGCACATTCCAGGGCCCGTAGGGAAACATAGTGATACATAAATAGGAATTGGGAAGAACAAACTGATGTCCACATTTTAGAGGCAGTTTTGATAGAGCGGAGAGTAGGGCCACGAGGGGAAAGACCTGGAGCAACCAAAGCTCCAAAAGTAATTGGAGAGAATTTCTGGGAGCGAAATGAGATTCAATGAGCACCCAGGGTAACCGTGAGTTCCCCTCCCATCAAAGCTTAAAAGGCTCCAAGATCGCCGCCCTATAATAAAACTGGATCGAGGGAGCACCCAACCCACCCATAGAGTACGGAAGGGACATTATTTGGCGCTTAATCCTGTGTGGCTTGTTATTCCAAATAAACCGATCTATGATCGACTGGAAAGCCGAGATAAATTTGGAAGGTATGAAGAGGGGTAGGCACCTAAATAAATAGATAATTTTTGGGAGAAATAGCATTTTAACGGTTTGTATACGGGCCATCCACGAAAGTGAGGAGCTCGATAGCTGATCGATGCCCCTCCTAATTTCGGTGATAGTTTCCTCGCAATTAGAATGAACGATGTTATCCAACCTAGTTATCCGGACGCCCAGGTGCGAAAACCCCATAGGGGCCCAAATAAACGCAAATTTAGATTGAATTTGAATTTGGACATCAGCCGGAAGGAAAAGGGGGAAAATAATGGATTTAGTCAAATTAAGTTTGTAATATGAAAATAGAAAAAAGGAAAAGGAGCACTCACCGTCCATGCAAAATCCTTTATTCGAGTGGCATTACATTAAAATAGCGGAGCATTGCAGGGAGGAGATGTGGAAGAGGACGACGGCCGTTTCACGCTCACTGCGCTTCTACGGGATCGGACCCGTAGAAGCGCAGTGAGCGTGAAACGGCCGTCGTCCTCTTCCACATCTCCTCCCTGCAATGCTCCGCTATTTTAATGTAATGCCACTCGAATAAAGGATTTTGCATGGACGGTGAGTGCTCCTTTTCCTTTTTTCTATTTTCATTTTGGACACTGTTTTTCTAAGTGAGCACCAAAAGCCTGCAGTGATGCAAATACGCTTCTTATCTGTGAAGGGGTGAAACAGGAAGATCAGGCTGGCTGTGCGCCCTTCTGTCTTTGTGATTGTGGAAGTTTGTAATATGATACTGCCGAAAATTGGGATAAAATTGAGGTGATCGCGTTCAGTGAATTTAAGGCCGAGGTACAAGTCAACACTACGTCGTCAGCGTAAAGTCCAATTTTGTGTTCAGTCTCTCCAACCCGCACCCCCTTAATATCAGGGCACTGTCTAATTAAGGCAGCCATAGGCTCCATGATCAGAGCAAAAATAAGGGGGGAGAGGGGACAGCCCTGACAGGTCCCGTTCAAAATCGGGAATGTCCGAGATTTAAAGCCGCCCGAGCAAACCGACGCGCAGGGATTCGAGTATAAAGCCATAATGGCCCTGGAAATCAGTCCTGTGAGCCCAAACTTCCCGAGCGTAAGCTCGATGTATCCCCAGTGTATCCTGTCAAACGCCTTTTCGGCATCAAGAGACAGGAATACACTGGGGAGACCCTCCCCCTCCACCACATCTAAGAGATCAATCAGTCGCCTTGTGCCATCTCTGGTCTGCCTCCCAGGGACAAACCCAACTTGGTCGGGGTGAATAAGGCTGGGGAGCACCGCTATCAATCTATTGGCCCAAATTTTGGCATAGATTTTAACGTCGCAATTCAGGAGGGCTATGGGGCGAAAATTTCCCGGAGACGCTGTGGGCCACCCCGGTTTAGGGAGGGTCGCGATGGAGGCCTCCAACCCCTCCGCCCTGATGCTACCAACAGACGCCCAGTTGTTAAATAAGCGAAGGAGAAAAGGAGAGAGGACAGAGAAGAATTGTGCATAGTAAAGAAAAGGAAAACCGTCCGGGCCTGGAGAGGAACATTTATTAAAGTCCCTGACAATTTGGGAAAGCTCAGACTCAACAATAGGAGCATTCAGAAAGGAAAGCTGTTCCGCACTGACCGAGGGAAGATTAGCTCTCTCCAAGAACGCCATAATTAACTCCGGCGAGGGCTGAGGGACTCCCGGGTCAGAACTAAGATCATAGAGAGAGGAGTAGTACGAAGCAAACTCCTCAGCAATATGTATGGGATTGTAAACACGGGAACCATCAGATCCAAGCAGGAATGGAATCTTGGATTGAGCCTCTCTCCTCCTGACCCGCCTAGCAAGAACAGCACCCGCCCGATCCCCCATTGCATAGAATCTGGCCTTGGTTTTCCTCATGGCATTCTCAGCTCTATGTAGAAGTAATTGGCGGACCTTCATGCGAGTTTTAGAAAGGTCAGAAAAGAGCGCCGGGTTAGGGGACATCTTATGTGCAGACTCAAGACGAGCTAGTTCATCCAGGGCCGACTGCAGGGTCAAATTATATTTCCTCTTAGCTGTTGCAGCCATTTTAATAAAGCAACCCCCTAGCAACCGCCTTATGAGCAAACCAAAGGGTATCATCCCGCACATCTGGGGTATCATTGGAGGAGAAAAATTCTTGTAAGGCTCTCTCCATAAACTGGGAATTTAGTTGATTAGTGAGAAGATGAGTATTGAGACGCCAATGTGCGGGAGGCCTGACAGCAAGAGGGTCCCTCAAAGTAAGAGACACCGGGGCGTGATCTGACCACGTGATACTACCAATATCTGCCGAGATGCAGTGAGGAAGAGCCACATCATTCACCAGCACATAGTCAATCCTACTATAGGAACCGTGTCTGGGAGACATGAATGTGTAATCTCTCTCGCCACAATGCAGATACCTCCATATGTCATGCAGTTTATATGAGTTGATTAGTGGCCCCGCCTCCTTCCTTGACAGGGAAGCGGAAGAGCAATCCAACACCTTAGACATTGGCACATTAAAATCCCCAGCAATCAGTTTGTGACCATGTTGGATGTCCTGCAAAGTTTGAAAAAAACCCTCTAAGAATTTAAGTTGACCGGCATTGGGAGCATAAACTGACGCAATGGTATAGGGGGCGTTATTAATCAGACAAATGACTACAATGAACCTGCCCATCGGATCCACAATAGAACGGATCAGTTGGAAGGCATTGGCTTTGCTAAAGAAAATCGCTACTCCCGCCTTCTTTGACGGACCATTTGCAAAGAATTGATGTGGATATAAACTTGAATACATTCTAACATTGTCACATTCCAATAAATGTGTTTCTTGGAGACATATAATGTCCCGTTGAGATTTACCCAGATGCCTCCAGACAATCGACCTCTTGCCCGGGGAGTTGAGACCATTTACATTAATGGAATACAACGAAACACTCATGGTAAAACAGTATAAATAGACTTAGCCCATAATGAGTACCAATGAAATATGCACAAGAAGAAACAACAAGAGAGCTGCGGATCAGAACATGCGTAGGGGGGAACCAGGAGGGTGGGAGGGGGGAGGGAAAGACAAACAGAACATACAACACGAAGATTAGGACAACAAGGTCCATTCAGGCAAATCCTGAGTCCAGAAGGTGAAAATCAGAAAAAAACAGTTCACCTATGGGGCAAAAAAACTGAAATGCTGCAGACACTCCCAAAGGAGACCAACACAGCATGTGAAGTCAGAAAAAAAAAGGATGCAAACCTCAAGAGAGGAATAAAAAAGAAAAAAAAAAACCCAAATAATGCGGGAAATAGCCAGGAACCAAAAGTTGTAAAATTCTTCAAGCGACCTCCCAGTCCGATGCAACACGGGCCTTGGGATTACGGCCGCTCCCAGACCCAGAGGGACCCCTCGAGACTGGGGAACCAGGAGCCGGCAGGCCCCATCTCGCCAATGCAGACGCCGTGTGAGACGGGGTCAGGCAGGTGGTGATGGATCCATCTTTGCGGATGAGAAGCCTAGTGGGAAATCCCCAGCGATATGGAATGCCTTTTTCCCTGAGAACCGTCGTGTAGGGACCAAAAGCTTTACGGAGAGCCAAGGTACCCGGAGATAGGTCTGGGAAAACTGTGATGGATGCAAATCTTTCAGGCAGAGCCGGATTCTTCCTCAAAGCTTGGAGAAAGTTCTCTTTCATTTCGTAGAAGTGTATGCGGGCGAGCACATCTCTCGGGACCGAAGGCCCCAGACCAGTCGGCTTAGGGATCCGGTGTATGCGATCAATTATAATGTCCTTTGGGGCAAAATGAGGGAGAGCAGCCGCAACAAAATCCTGCAAGAAAGCTTTCAAGTCTCCCGGAAGGATAGATTCTCCAATGCCTCTAAGTTTAACATTGTTCCTTCTGGATCTATCTTCTAAATCCATAGTCTTGGCGTGAGTTTTAGAGAGTAGGTCTTGCAGAGACTCTTGAGCGTCCCATAATTCATTATGAGAGATCAGCTCCACCATCTTGCGCTCCAAACGATCCGTACGGTTCCCCAGCTCCACTACCTCTCCTTTCAGTTCTGCCAGCATGGTGCGGATGTCTTCCTGGATGGAGGCTCTGAGATCTCCAAGCAACTCCATAAGTAATGCAGCAATTACCGGGGCGTCAGGAGAATGCGACGCTGCAGCGTCGGAAACCGCACCGCTGGAGAGTGAGGAAGTGCCCGAAAGCGACGCCTGAGTGTTGCGTTGCGAGGAGCGGGAACCTCTGGGTGAGGACGGCGCCATCTTGGGATCCTGCAGCAGCCGAGAGGAGGCCGCAAAGAAATCTATAATCCGCCTGGACGGGTCGCATGCGCCGGCTCTGGACTTCCCCATACACTCACCGCCGCACCAGGGAGCGATGCCGGTATTATAGGAGACAGAGAGTCCATCGGAAAGAAGGTATGAGCCGCTTTAGGGTTCCTGGACATGGAGCTCCCGCTCTGTGTGACCTACTGCATCTGCAGCTAGGCCACGCCCCCACTTTTTGTGGTTATTATACTCTATACAGCATTATAGGAGGCAAGTATTCTATATGTAGCACTATGTCAGGCCCATTGTGCTGTATGGAGCACTATGTGGAGTCCAATATACTGTATGGAGCATTATGTGGGGCTATTATACTGTATGGAGCACTTTGTGAGGCAATTAAACTGTATGGTGCACTATTTGGGGCCATTACAATGTATAGAGCACTATGTACGGCTATTATACTGTATGGACCACTATGTGGAGCTACTATACTGTATGGAGCAATTTGTGTGGTGATTATTCTGTATGGAGCACTTTTTGGAGCCATTACACTGTATAGAGCACTATGTGGGACTATTATACTGTATGGAGCACTATGTGTGGCTATTATATAGTATGGAGCACTTTTTATGGCCATTATAGTGTATGGAGCACATGCGGGGACAATATACTATATAGAGCACTTTGCGAGGCCACTATATATATATGGAGCGCTATGTGAGGCCATTATACTTTATGGAGCACTATGTGGAGCCATTATACTGTATGGAGCACTTTTAGGGGTAATTATATTCTATAGAGCATTATGTTTGGCAATTATACTATATGTAGCACTATGTGGAGCCCATTAGACAGTATGGAGCACTATGTGGGGTCATTACACTGTACGGAGCTCTATGTCTGCTATTATACTGTATGGAGCGCTATGTGGGACTATTATACTGTATGGAGCACTATGTGAGGCCACTATACTGTATGGAGCATTATGTGAGCCCATTATATTGTACGGAGAACTATGTGTGGCCATTATACTCTATGGAGCACTTTTTGCAGCTATCATACTGTGTGGAGCATTATATGGTGCCATTATACTAAATGGAGAACTATGTTGGGCCATTATACTGTATGAAAAACTGTGTGCCACCCATTATACTGTATGGAGCATTATGTGGGGCCATTACACTATGTAGCACTTTATGTGGCCATCATACTGTATGGAGCATTATGTGGTGCGCATTATACTGTATGGAACACTATGTTGGGCCAGTATTCTGTATGTAAAACTGTGTGGAGCCCATCATACTGTATGGAGCACTATGTGGGGCCCATTATATTCTATGCAGTACTATGTGGTGTCCATTGTACTGTATGTTTTGATCACTTTTTGTGGCCATTATACTGTATGGAGTACTATGTGGGGTTACTACACTGTATGAAGCACTATGTGTTGCCCATTAAATTGTATGGAGCACTATGTGTTGCAGATTGTACTGTATGGAGCACTATGTGGTGCCCATTATACTGTATGGAGCACTATGTGGAGCCATTATACTGTATGAAGCACTATGTGAGGCTACTATACAATATGGAGCACTATGTGAGGCAATTATACTGTATGGAGCACTTTTTGTGGCTATTACACTGTATAGAGCACTATGTGGGACTATTATGCTGTAAGGAGCACTATGTGGGGCCATTACACTGTATGGAGCACTTATTGTGGTTATTATACTCTATAGAGCATAATGTGTGGCATTTATACTATATGTATCATTATGTGGTGCCCATCATACTGTATGGAGCACTATGGGGGCTTTTATACTGTATGGAGCACTTTTTAATGCCATTATACTGTATGTAGCACTATGTGGGACCATTATACTGTATGGAACATTATATGAGGCCACTATACTGTATGGAGCACTGTGTGGGGCCATTAAACTCTATGGTGCACTTTTTGTGGCCATCATACTGTGTAGAGCATTATGTGGGGCCACACTGTATATGTATTGCCATTATACTGTATCGAGCACTTTGTGAGTCCATTATACAGTATGGAGCGATATGTGCTGCCATTATACTGAATGGAGCACTATGTGGGGCCATTATACTGCATGAAAAGCAGGGGTTCATTATTTTATATGGAGCACTTTTTGTGGCCATTATAGTCTATGCAGGGCTGTATGGGGATTACAGTTAGAAAATCATAGCGTGATGGGGTCACCATTGTTTGTCAGGCGTGATTATGGGAGTATTCATCATATCGTGCATGTCAATGTGGAGGAATTCACTGTGGGGGTATCATACTGTGTTTGGAGGTACTTTTGTTTGTATCATACTATATTACTTGTGTTTTTGAAGGTTTTTTTTATCCTTTGCTATTACATATTTAAATGAATTCATTGGGCCATATGCTTTTTACTGCTCCTACATAACATATTATATTATTTCAATATTTTATTCTAAGATCTATTAATAAAAATGTACTTTTTTTGTGGGACAACCCCTTCAAGTTTTTTTCCGTATGAAAATGTTCATCGTCATATTTGATAAGGAAAAACTTCCTCGATTACAGCCATTTTTTTAAATAACAAAGTTGGCCCTCAACTTTTTTCCAAGTGTTTAATTTTTTCCCTGTGTGTATTTGAGTTTGACATCTTTGCTTTAGGTCATTCTCTTGTTGGAAGGTGAACCTCCATCCCAGGCTCAAATCACTGACAGAGTGAAACAGGATTTGCTCAAGATTATCCCTGTATTTCACACCATCCATCTTCCCCTTGACTTAGACAATTTTCCCTGTTGCCGAAAAACATGGTGTTCTTGGGGTGATAAGCTTTGTTGGTTTGGCTCCAGACATAGCATTTACCTTGATGGCCAAAATATTCAATTTTGGTCTCATTTGACCACAGCACTTTCCTCCATACATTTGGGGAGTTTCCTACATGTCTACATGTCATTTGTCAAACTCAAAACAAGCTTTACAATTTTTGTGTGTAAGTAAAGGATTTTTCCTGCTCACTCTTCCATAAAGGCCACCTCCTATGAAGTGTATAGCTTATTGTGGCCGTATGGACAGATACTCGAGGCTCTGCTTGGGAACTCTGGAGCTCCTTTAGGGTTACCTTGGATCTCTGTGCTGCCTCTCTGCTTAATGCCCTCCTTGCCCAGGCAAAGAGGTGGGCGTTCCTCTTGGCAGGTTTGTTGTGGTAACATGTTTTCTCCATTTGATGATAAAGGATATGATTGTGCTCCGGGGGATCATCAGAGATTGGGATATTTTTTTATAACCTAACCCTGACTAGTACTTCTCAACTTTGTCTCTGACTTGTTTGGAGATCTACTTGAACTTCATGGTGTTTTTTGGTCAGTGGTGCCTCTTGCTTAACATTGTTGCAGCCTCTGTGGCCTTTCAGAAAAGGTGTGTATATACGGACATACCATGTGACAATTAGATTGCACACAGTTGGACTTCCATTCACTAGCCATGTGACTTATGAAGGTAATTGCTTGCACCAGAAATTATTAGGGGCTTCTTATCAAAAAGGATTACATTCATATGCATATGCCAAATTTTAGTAATTTGATCCCATAAAATTAATTTATGCCTATATTTTTCTAATTTCAATTCACCAACTTACTGTATTTTTCGGAGTATAAGATGCAATTTTTTCCTTTAAATTTTTGGGAGAAAGCGAGGGGTGCATCTTATAATCTGGATGTACCTTATATATATGTTCCCTGTGGCTGTAGATGGGGGGAGCAGCAACAACGGAGCAGCGGGTCACAAGAGGCAGGAGCCGGTTGCTGCGGCTAACACTGTGCCTGTTATTAAAAGAAAATTGATATTCATTGCTCCCCACGCCCATCTTTATGCACTGAAGTCAGCGCCAAGAGGTGGGAGGGATTATTGTTGTGGGGAGCAGTGAATATTAATTTTCTTTGTTAGCGAACACAGTGTTAACCATAGCTGCTGAGTGATCATGTGCGCCAGCTAATAAAGAGAATAAATATTCACGGCTCTCCACGGCCATGGGAGTTGAGAGCAGTGAATATTCTTTCTCTTTAATAGTTGGCACAGTGTTAGTCGCAGACGTCGGTATACTGCAGCTGTTATGCGATCACGTGTGTCCGAAATTAAAGAGAATGAATATTCACTGCTGTCCATGCAAATGGGAGTGTAGAGCAGTGAATATTCATTCTCTTTAATAGCGGGCACACGTGATCGACCAGAGGCTGTGTCTAACACTGACACTTATTAAAGAAAATGAATATTCACCACTCTCCACGTCCATAATCTCGGGCGCAGAGCCCAGTGAGTATTCTGGCAGCTGAACTCAGCATGTGAGTCTGCATGGAAATGATGTCATGCGCTGTTACATGCTGAAATCAGCTGCTGGCATCAGAACAGAATGACGCTGCAAGGAAGCGGAGGGATGGTAGGGATGGTAAGTAGAATTGTTTATTTTTTTAAGCGCGCAGCATGATAACATATTTATTAATGACCTTGTAGGGGGCATACAGAGCAGAATTTCAATATTTGGAGATGACACTAAACTCTGCAGGGTAATCAATACAGAGGAGGACAATTTTATATTACAGGATGATTTATGTAAACTAGAAGCTTGGGCTGATAAATGGCAAATGAGCTTTAATGGGGATAAATGTAAGGTCATGCACTCGGGTAGAAGTAATAAGATGTATAACTATGTGCTTAATTGTAATACACTGGGAAAAACCGTCAATGAAAAAGACCTGGGTGTATGGGTGGATGACAAACTCACATTTAGTGGCCAGTGTCAGGCAGCTGCTACAAAGGCAAATAAAATAATGGGATGCATTAAAAGAGGCATAGATGCTCATTAGGAGAACATAATTTTACCTCTATACAAGTCACTAGTTCGACCACATTTAGAATACTGTGTACAGTTCTGGTCTCCGGTGTATAAGAAAGACATAGCTGAACTAGAGCGGGTGCAGAGAAGAGCGACCAAGGTTATTAGAGGACTGGGGGTCTGCAATACCAAGATAGGTTATTACACTTGGGGCTATTTAGTTTGGAAAAACGAAGGCTAAGGGGTGATCTTATGTTAACATATAAATATATGAGGGGACAGTACAAAGACCTGTCTGATGATGGCAGTGCCTCCAGCCTCTGGACACTATGCTGACAGACATAGTGTCACGGGAAGCCTAGGTAGGCAAGAGCTAATAACCCAGGCCCCTGCGACCTCCCTCAACTCTGGGAAACCCTGACTGACCCTCTCCCAGAGTTTACACTGATGGTGTGCATGTCTGGGCCTCCACCCTCACCCTGCCTCCTGTTTCAACCCTAGGCTGAAACTTCTACCCACCACCCAGTGACGAGACCACACACCAATACCCACAGTTAGCACAGACAAGGATAACAGAAAATATGCACCACGCCGCAGTCACACAGGAATACACTATAAGTGCACAGGGCAAAACAAATACAAATAAAGGAAGAAGAAAATACGACAAAGGGAAATACACCACCAGATACGATACTCCTTCTTCTAGACCACCACTCCAGACCGAGATAACCAAGCACAAGACAGAAGCTATAATCGGCGACGCCCAATGTTCAGAAGAACTATTTAAAGGCAGTGGGCGTGACCCAGCTTCCAATCCGAGCACCAGCTAAATTAACCCCAGACCAGCTAGATAAAAACTAGCCGACGCCACTGAGCGCATAGTGGACAAAAGCGGAATTACCGCTGTCTGTCGAATGCCCTAGTATGAACAGCATCCGACATGACAGTACCCCGCCTTCTACGAGGGACCCCAGGGCCCTCACGACTTATAGGACCCGGCTTGCCCGGATGGCGGCGGTGAAACATACCGACCAGCCGATCCGCATGAATGTCCGAGGCTGGTACCCAAGACCTCTCCTCAGGCCCATAACCACGCCAGTGTACCAAGTACTGTAAAGTGTGGCGCACTACACGAGAGTCAACCACCTTGGAGACTTCAAATTCCAAATTACCATCCACCAAGACTGGAGGTGGCATCGGCGCCGCGTCCACGGAACCCACCACCTTCTTTAAAAGAGATCTGTGGAACACGTTGTGTATCTTATACACCGTAGGAAGCTCCAATCGGTACGCTTACTGGGTTAATGACGGCGGTGACCCTAAATGGACCAATAAATCTAGGACCCAATTTAAGGGATGGTATTTTGAGTCTTATGTTTTTTGTGGTTAACCACACCCAGTCATCCACACTCAGGTCCGGACCTGGCACACGCCTACTGTCAGCCACACGTTCGTACCAAGCACCCACACTCAGCAAGCGCTGTTTAACTCTCCTCCAGACTGATGACAGTTGTGCTCCTAACTGGTCTTCCTCCGGGACGCCGGAAGAGCCCCTCTGACTCAAAGTACAAAATTGAGGATGTAGCCCGTAAACACAAAAAAACGGAGACTCCCCAGAAGACTCCTGGCGGTGATTATTGATGGCAAACTCAGCCAAAGGAAGGAACGTCGACCACTCCTCCTGGTTATCAGAAACAAAGCAGCGCAAGTACTGCTCCAAATTTTGGTTCATACGCTCGGTCTGACCATTTGATTGAGGATGAAACGCCGAAGAATGAGACAACTTGATCCCCAGCCGTGAGCAAAACGCTTTCCAAAATTTTGCCACAAACTGAGTACCTCTATCAGAAACGATGTCAGACGGAACCCCATGAAGTCTGACCACCTCCTGCACAAATACCTGTGCCAGAGTCTTAGCGTTAGGCAACGAAGGCAAAGACGCAAAGTGCAACATTTTTGAGAACCGATCAACAATCACCAAAATGACCGTGTTCCCAGCTGAGGAGGGCAAGTCAGTGATAAAATCCATGGAGATCTCCGTCCATGGCTTACTAGGTACCTCGAGAGGAAGTAGTGTGCCAACAGGACGGGAACGGGGCGTCTTAGCCCTAGTGCACGTGGTGCAAGCTGACACGTATGAGACCACGTCCTGTCGGATTTTGGGCCACCAAAACCGACGTGACACCAACTCCAAAGTACCCCTGACTCCTGGGTGGCCAGCCAGGACAGCATCATGATGCTCCGCCAAAACCTTTAAGTGGAGATGAAGTGGTACAAATGATTTATGGATGGGAAGCTCAGATGGTACCTCATCCAGGGCCTCGGCAATCTCTGCCTCAACCTCGGTTGTGAGAGCCGAAACCACAACACCCTTTTGGAGGATGGGTACCGGATCTTCCCGAGGTTCTCCCCCCGGAAAACACCTGGACAGAGCGTCTGCCTTAGTGTTTTTAGACCCAGGTCTGTAGTAACAACAAAGTTGAACCTCGTGAAAAACAATGCCCAGCGAGCCTGCCTGGGAGATAGATGCTTGGCAGACTCCAAATAAAGCAAATTCTTATGGTCGGTAATAACAGTAACCTGATGAACCGACCCCTCCAAGAAGTGTCGCCATTCCTCAAAGGCCAACTTGATTGCCAAGAATTCCCTGTTGCCGATATCGTAGTTACGTTCGGCAGACGACAGTTTCTTGGAGAAATAGGCGCAAGGATGCAAATCGCTCAAGGATGAGCCTTGTGACAACACCGCACCCACACCAACCTCAGACGCATCGACTTCCACGACAAAAGGTTTTGATACGTCTGGCTGCACAAGAATGGGGGCCGAAACAAAACTGTTCTTAAGAAATTCAAATGCGCGCACAGCAGCCTCAGGCCAAACGGAGAAATTGGTACCCTTTTTAGTCATGTCAGTTAGCGGTTTAGCAATGATAGAAAAATCTTTGATAAACTTCCTATAGTATTTAGAAAACCCAAGGAACCGCTGAAGTGCTTTTAGGTTATCAGGCCGTTCCCAACGCAACACCGCTTGCACCCTTAGCGGCGTCCATTTTAAACCCAGAAGCAGACACAATATAACCCAAGAAAGGCAACTCCTGAACCGAAAATACACATTTCTCAAGTTTTGCATAGAGCTTATTCTCTCTGAGAAGCTGTAACACCTGCCTGACATGATCTAAATGAGTATCACGGTCGCAAGAATATATGACAATGTCATCTAGGTACTGTGATATATGTGATGCAGTAACCCCTGTGACAGGTAGGGGGCGCTGCATGATCTCCCCAGTATGCGCTTGGAGGCGTGATGGTGTAGAGAGAAAGTTTGGCAGAATTGTAAATGGCCAATATGTGTGTTGCAGAGGAGGTTACTCTGCACTGTGAATCTGAATGTAAGTTGGTCTGCTGGGACCTGTAGTCCCTCAAGAGTTTGTGTTATGTGTATAGTTCTCATGGGAGATTGGCAGGGCTAGTCATGAGAGATGGGAGGGTCAGACTAGCCACACACACACTCCCACCCAGGGGAGTGGTTACCAGTATGTAACGTGACCAGGGTGTGGGTCAGTGTTGGTTGTGAGCTCCCTGTATGTGGAGCTGAGAGGTGTGTCCGGTAGGTCCTGTGTGGTTCCTGTGTATGGATCTGACCGGTGAAGGTGCTGGATCGTCCTAGGAATGACTAGGGTCCTGTGAGCACCTGGAACCGAGGAACCTGATGTATGGATGGTGCTGGATTGTCCTAGGAATGACTAGGGTCCTGCAAGCACCTGAGATGAAGGTGCTGGATTGTCCTAGGAATGACTAGGGTCCTGCAAGCACCTGAGACCGTGAGACTTGGCTTCGGGTGGCCTGGGTATTGGACGTTCCCGGCTGGGGAAGGACGTCCTGAAGAGTACCCGGACTAGGCCACCAGGCGGGGTCCTGGCTACCTGGGTGTTGGGAGGTCCTGCGAGGTGGACCGGATCCCTGAATAGCACGAGGTGAGGACCGGGATCTGCGGAGCCAGGGACAGTTACTGTGTGGGGAAGCTGGAGTCCTTCGGTGAGGTCTGGACTGACTACTGTGTGCCGGACAGGCAAGTTGGGGATCCCCGTTAGGCAGCTTACCCAGAAGAGTGTTAACGGAGTGTGGGGAAGCTGGAGTCCTTCGGTGAGGTCCGGACTGACTATTGTGTATTGACCAGGCAAGTTGGTGATCCCCGTTAGGCAGCTTACCCAGAAGAGGTTAACGGAGTCGGCATGAGGAGCAGGAGCTCCCGTCAGGTACCAAAGGGACTATTGGTGCCTGTTGTGTTTTATGTGACATAAGTAATGAACTTTGCATAACCCGGTTTATGGCATTTTTAATAAACCGCATGGACTGTTTTGTTAGAAAGTTGTGCCTGGCTACATTAATCCCGCGCCAAGCGAGTGTCCCCCAATACACTCAGTAAGAGAAATCTTACATGCGGTGGAGAACTTTGGCAGCGATCCAGGTGGCACACATGTAGTTAATTGCTGTGGCAGAGCCACGAAGGTGACAAGCGTCTAGCTGTAACTCGGCGGGGTTATGAAGGTGACAAGCATCTGCTGTGACTCGGCGGGGTCACGAAGGTGACAAGCGGCAGCGGTGGAGCCGTGCAGAGCCATGTGGAGAGTAGCCGCGGTTGCAGCGAGAGGTTCCGTAGCAGCCAGAGCTGCAGTGGCAGCAGCGGTGACTTGTGGTTTGCTGCCGGTTATGTGTGACTGCAGCGTGAGCTGTGGCAGTGCCAGCAGGTGCTGGTGAAGAGTCGGAAAAAAAAAAAAAGAGGGACATTTTTTTTTTCTGTTTGCAGACTCTTAAAGGGCCAGAGTCACATTAGTGTACTGTGTGAACTGGGATCTGAGTATCGTGGGGAAGTCCACGGGGTGTATCCCAGGGAAGGGACTATCCCAAATTGTGAG
This sequence comes from Ranitomeya variabilis, assembly GCF_051348905.1. Taxonomy (NCBI): domain Eukaryota; kingdom Metazoa; phylum Chordata; class Amphibia; order Anura; family Dendrobatidae; genus Ranitomeya; species Ranitomeya variabilis. The sequence continues at coordinate 511,826,581 of NC_135232.1, forward strand.
CGGTGTCCCAAACGGAGATGGTTGTCCAAAAAGCGGCGGAGTCCCAAAAAGGGGCGGTAACCCGAATAGGGGTAGTAGCCCAAAAAGGGGTGGAATCTCAAGAGGGGGCTATATCCCGAACAGGGGTGGTATCAAAAAGCAGAGCACTTGTCCAAAAAGGGGGCGGAGCCAAAAAAGGGGCGGCAATCAGTGAAGAGTCACGACTATGTCCTATTTGGCTGGCAATCAGTGAGGAGCCACGTCTGTGTCCTTTTTGGCTGAATGGAGAGCGTGTGCAGGGGTTGTTAGACCCGGGGAGAGAAGCGTCTTTGCTGAGAACCCTTCCAGGAAGTTCTGTATCACCTGGGGACACTAAATGTCTTCAGGCAGCCACTCTCTCCGTTACCGCAGCTGATGTTTCCACATACCATGAGGTGGTTGTAGTCCCGAGCTTGCCGTGTCCTATGGTAATAGGACAAGATTTGGTAACACTGTGGGACTGGTGGAAAAAGGGAGAAGTGTTTGTGGATGTTATGTGGATGGGTGGTAGTATTAGTGAGAATGCGCCCCCTAGAGTTGACAGTCCTAAGGTGGGCGTGACCAGAGAAAATGATAAACGTGCCCAACTTACGGACATGCCACCTGAAGTGTGCCACAGTGTGACTGGTAGTGGTCTGGTGGATAAAATAAGTGGAGCTGACACCCAGACAGAGAGGGACGGCTGGTTCCTGGATGACAGATCGGGTGGTGGTGACTCCCATTCAGACGGTGACGAAGGCGGAAAAGAGCGCAGTAAGACTGACTCTGGTATAAGTAGCAAAACTTCCTCCCGTCGCCGAAGACATAAAAAAGGCAAAGGGGCTGAACCAGTTGCACCTTGTGAAGATTTGATAGGAGATACGGAAGACCTGGAGTGTGTGAAGCACTCTGAAGCCCTAGAGAGGGTTGAACCTCTTAGTGAGGAGATAGGAAGATCTCTGAAGAGGCAGAGTGTGGGTGAGCAAACTGGCCCATCTGAAATAGAGCTGATTAAAGAGACAGTGAAAGAACATGTCGAACGAGAAAGGGTCCTGAGACAAGAGGCTGAGCACAGGGTGAATGAGCTGGAGAAGGAAGTCTCGGAGCTCAGAGGTCACCTGTTAACCTGGCAAGGTGTGAACAAAGCCTTAAGGGAAGATGTGAAAGGGCTCAGAGAAGCATTAAAGGGAACCTGTCACCACGTTTTTGGAAGATGGGATAAAAATAGCGTTAAATAGGGGCAGAGGTGGGCGTTACATTAGTGTGTTTGTTATGCGTTTATTACCCACCTAAGTTGCCGAAATACCTTTGCAAAGTCTCCGTTTTCGCCTGTCAATCAGGCTGGTCTGGTCAAAAGGGCGTGTTGTCTTCCCCCAGATTTTGCGTAGTTTTCCGTTGGTGGCGTAGTGGTGTGCGCATGCCCAAGGTCCCGAATCCTCTGCCAGGGGATTTAAAAGAGCGCGCTGTTCGTTATTTCATTGGTGATCGGTGGGCGCGGCCATCTTCCTTTGGCCGCGCGTGCGCAGAAGCGGCGCTCTGCTGGCCGCGGCTTCAGGAAAATGGCCGCGGGATGCCGCGGGGGCGCAGATGGAGATCGCGGCGGCCATTTTCCTGAAGCCGCGGCCAGCAGAGCGCCGCTTCTGCGCACGCGCGGCCAAAGGAAGATGGCCGCGCCCACCGATCACCAATGAAATAACGAACAGCGCGCTCTTTTAAATCCCCTGGCAGAGGATTCGGGACCTTGGGCATGCGCACACCACTACGCCACCAACGGAAAACTACGCAAAATCTGGGGGAAGACAACACGCCCTTTTGACCAGACCAGCCTGATTGACAGGCGAAAACGGAGACTTTGCAAAGGTATTTCGGCAACTTAGGTGGGTAATAAACGCATAACAAACACACTAATGTAACGCCCACCTCTGCCCCTATTTAACGCTATTTTTATCCCATCTTCCAAAAACGTGGTGACAGGTTCCCTTTAAGTGGTCTTCTACAAGAGAAGAAGATGCTGGTCGAAGACTCACATCTGCTAATGCCCATCTTGACCAGGGGTCTGGAAGAGGGTAACGCTGAAGAAGAGTGGGCGTTAAGAGCCGAACAAGATAGTCACCCGGTTGTGACAGAGGTCTTGTTGGAAAGGTCGATGGCAAAACAGGGGCCATCCGTTCCTGAAGAAAGTGAGAATCCACTCTTCAAGTGTGTGATAGATGTACCCGAAGAGGCGCAAGATGCATGTACCGGTGAGGGTGTGCATGAAGCCTTTAAAAAGGCAGTAGAAGCGTGTAGTGTGCATTGGGCACTAGAGACGAAACAGTTGGTGATACTGTCGACTAAGGAAGTCACAGTGAAGCGGGTAGCTGTCCTGAAGGATATGCATCTACAGTACCTCCGCACAAAACAGATGATCCTGTTGAGGAATAATGAAGCCACTCGACGTTTGGAGCAAGCCAGGAAAGCTCAAAGTCGACTGGGCTTGGTGGAAGACACAGTGCGAGTACCCAGAAATCTGGTGGGGAAGATCATTGGTAGATTTGGGAAAGTAATGCAGGAGATGGTGAATATATCCGGTGTAAAGAGACTGAGGATTCCGGCTGATGATGAGGCCCAGATGGCTGAAGATGGGATGGTTCCATTCCTTGTTGTCGGGTCCAAGGAGAGTCTTAGGGTACCGTCACACAGTGCAATTTTGATCGCTACGACGGTACGATTCGTGACGTTCTAGCGATATCGTTACGATATCGCAGTGTCTGACATGCAGCAGCGATCAGGGATCCTGCTGAGAATCGTACGTCGTAGCAGATCGTTTGGAACTTTCTTTCGTCGCTTGATCACCCGCTGACATCGCTGGATCGTTGTGTGTGACAGCGATCCAGCGATGCGTTCGCTGGTAACCAGGGTAAACATCGGGTAACTAAGCGCAGGGCCGCGCTTAGTAACCCTATGTTTACCGTGGTTACCAGCGTAAAAGTAAAAAAAAAAAAAAAAACGTACATGCTCACCATCTGATGTCCGTCCGGTCCCTTGCCGTCCGCTTCCCGCTCTGACTGTCTGCCGGCCGGAAAGTGAGAGCAGATCACAGCGGTGACGTCACCGCTGCACTCTGCTCTCATTGTACGGCCGTATCTGTCAGAGCAGGAAGCGGACGGCAAGGGACCGGACGGACATCAGATGGTGAGCATGTACGGTTTGTTTTTTTTTACATTTACGCTGGTAACCACGGTAAACATCGGGTTACTAAGCGCGGCCCTGCGCTTAGTTACCCGATGTTTACCCTGGTTACCCGGGGACTTCGGCATCGCTCCAGCGCCGTGATTGCAACGTGTGACCGCAGTCTACGACGCTGGAGCGATAATCATACGATCGCTGCGACGTCACGGATCGTGCCGTCGTAGCGATCAAAATTGCACTGTGTGACGGTACCCTAAGGAATATCAGGATGCTCCTAGGGTATCGCGTGACATACCTGAAAGAAATAGAGCAGCTAAGACTGTACAGACAGCGGGTCAATAAACAGCTGCAGAACACAGGATGGCGGCCGCCTTCTTCCCAAGGAAAAGGGAACAAAAGGGAACATCCAAATAGTGGAATGGCTGATCGCCAAGGAAGAGTGGGAGGCAGTAACTCCTCAGTTAACTCAGTGTTGAGTGACCCAGGTGGGAGACCTGGTAGGGAAAATGTGGTGACTAAAGATTTGGTGACACAGACAGACTGTGACTTAAGGGCCAAAGCTCAAGGCCTACGTGTTGACCGCTGGGAGCGGGGTAAACCCAACAGGGGTATGGTTATGGGGGTTGCTCAAAACCGACTGAGACGGTTTTCTCGACTGGTAGGGCAAGATAACATGCGTGACCTGTCTCGAGATTACAGGTGTTTGACAGGTGTTCAACCCCACAGGTGTGAACAGGGGGGGGGGGATATGTGATATATGTGATGCAGTAACCCCTGTGACAGGTAGGGGGCGCTGCATGATCTCCCCAGTATGCGCTTGGAGGCGTGATGGTGTAGAGAGAAAGTTTGGCAGAATTGTAAATGGCCAATATGTGTGTTGCAGAGGAGGTTACTCTGCACTGTCAATCTGAATGTAAGTTGGTCTGCTGGGACCTGTAGTCCCTCAAGAGTTTGTTATGTGTATAGTTCTCATGGGAGATTGGCAGGGCTAGTCATGAGATGGGAGGGTCAGACTAGCCACACACACACTCCCACCCAGGGGAGTGGTTACCAGTATGTAATGTGACCAGGGTGTGGGTCAGTGTTGGTTGTGAGCTCCCTGTGTGTGGAGCTGAGAGGTGTGTCCGGTAGGTCCTGTGTGGTTCCTGTGTATGGACCTGACCGGTGAAGGTGCTGGATCGTCCTAGGAATGACTAGGGTCCTGTGAGCACCTGGAACTGAGGAACCTGATGTATGGATGGTGCTGGATTGTCCTAGGAATGACTAGGGTCCTGCAAGCACCTGAGATGAAGGTGCTGGATTGTCCTAGGAATGACTAGGGTCCTGCAAGCACCTGAGACCGTGAGACTTGGCTTCGGGTGGCCTGGGTATTGGACGTTCCCGGCTGGGGAAGGACGTCCTGAAGAGTACCCGGACTAGGCCACCAGGCGGGGTCCTGGCTACCTGGGTGTTGGGAGGTCCTGCGAGGTGGACCGGATCCCTGAATAGCACGAGGTGAGGACCGGGATCTGCGGAGCCAGGGACAGTTACTGTGTGGGGAAGCTGGAGTCCTTCGGTGAGGTCTGGACTGACTACTGTGTGCCGGACAGGCAAGTTGGGGATCCCCGTTAGGCAGCTTACCCAGAAGAGTGTTAACGGAGTGTGGGGAAGCTGGAGTCCTTCGGTGAGGTCTGGACTGACTACTGTGTATTGACCAGGCAAGTTGGTGATCCCCGTTAGGCAGCTTACCCAGAAGAGGTTAACGGAGTCGGCATGAGGAGCAGGAGCTCCCGTCAGGTACCAAAGAGACTGTTGGTGCCTGTTGTGTTTTATGTGACATAAGTAATGAACTTTGCATAACCCGGTTTATGGCATTTTTAATAAACCGCATGGACTGTTTTGTTAGAAAGTTGTGCCTGGCTACATTAATCCCGCGCCAAGCGAGTGTCCCCCAATACACTCAGTAAGAGAAATCTTACAGTACACAATAACGAATTTCCCCAAAACATGCGAGAACACATCATTTATGAAATGTTGGAACACTGCAGGTGCGTTTGTCAACCCAAATGGCATCACCAAATTTTCAAAATGACCCTCAAGGGTATTAAAAGCCGTCTTCCACTCATCACCTTGACGGACTCTTATGAGGTTGTACGCCCCCCTGAGGTCAAGCTTGGTAAACCACTTAGCACCTGCCACCTGGTTGAACAAATCTGGTATCAGTGGCATAAGGTATGGATCACGATTCACGAACCGTAATCTGGTTTAACTCCCTGAAATCCAGACACGGGCGTAGTCCGCCATCTTTCTTCTTTACGAGGAAGAACCCCGCTGCCACAGGTGAGGATGAAGGCCTGATGTGCCCTTTGCTCAAACTTTCAGCAATGTAATCCTTTAACATCTCCGGTCCGGAGAGACAAGCGTTAAACATCCTTGCTTTAGGCAATTTGGCCCCTGGTTTAAAACTGATAGTATAGTCATAGGGGCGATGTGGTGGCAACTCTGAACAACCCTTCTCAGAGAACACATCCGCAAAATCCAGAAGTGACTCAGGAACGCTTGAAGTCACAGCAGACACACATGTCGCCAGGCAATTCTCCTAGCAGAATTCGCTCCACTGAATTATGTCCTGAGTTTTCCAGTCAATAACCGGGTTGTGCATAGACAACCATGGAAAACCCAAAACCACCTGTGCAGGAAGATTCCTGAGCACCTTACATGTAACCTGCTCGAAATGTAGAACCCCAATGTGGAGTTTCACCTCAGCCACAAACTCAGTAATCTCCCCCTGTGAGAGAGGAGCAGCATTGATGGTGACCACACGGATAGGATGAGGCAGTTTTTCGATCCTAAAACCGGCTGTGCGCGCAAACTCCTCATCAATGAGATTTGTGGCAGAACCACTATCCACAAAAACAGTGATTGGCAGCTCTCTGCCAGCGACAATAACTTTGGCAGGGAGCATGCAATGAGAAACCACCATGGAGGATATGCATAAGTTCAGATTGGTCTCCTCCACACCCTCTGAGCTTAGAAGTTTTCCGCCGTTGCGTTTTTCTTAGACAGCAGAGGACAAATGTTAACAAAATGACCAGTTTTACCACAGTAAAAACAGGCTCCCTGCTTCTTGAGCACAGGGGCTCGATGCTTAACATGTAACACCCCTGTGATTTGCATAGGCTCCGTGGGCTCACCTGCAGCAACCTCACGTGAACCTAAACCCTCTCCCATAGGCGATGTCTCATGCTCCCCCTGACGCAAACGGCGATCAATGCGGACAACAAGACTCATAGCGGAATCTAGAGAAGCAGGAGTCTCGTACATCAGGAGGGCTTTTTTAACCCTTCCAGAAACCCCATGAATAAACTGACTCTGCAGCGCGAGATCATTCCACTGTGTGTCGACCGCCAGCGGCATAATTCAGAACTGTAATCCTCTGCAACACGCTCCCCCTGGCGAATAGCGCGTATCTTAGATTCTGCTAAAGCCATTCTGTCCGGATCATCGTAAATGTGTCCAAGAGCAGAAAAAAACCTCTCCAATGAGTTAAATGCAGCAGAATCAGAAGGCAAAGAAAACGCCCATGCTTGAGGATCCCCGTTTAGTAATGACAACACCAGGCCCACACGCTGAGCCTCATTACCTGAGGAGATTGGGCGCATACGAAAATATAGTTTGCAAGCTTCACGAAAAGCAACAAATTTACTGCGTTCCCCAGCAAACCTTTCAGGCAAAGGAAACTTAGGCTCAGCCACTTTACCTGCCGCTCCAGCTTGCACATTAGATACTGCTAGTCCCTGTTGTTGCACTGCCCCCCTCAACTCAGTGACCTGTAGGGACAGCACCTCCAACTGGCGGGTTATGGAAGTCATGGGATCCATGGAATTCAAATAATGTTGGCCGATTATAATGTCACGGGAAGCCTAGGTAGGCAAGAGCTAATAACCCAGGTGTTGTGAATTTGGATTCTGGGCTCCCCCGGTGGCTACTGGTGGAATTGAACTGGTGTCTTCATCTTCTCTGTTCACCTGTTCCCATCAAGATGTGGGAGTCGCTATATAACCTTGCTGCTCTGTTAGTTGCTTGCCGGTCAACAATGTTATCAGAAGCCTCTCTGTGCTTGTTCCTGCTCCTAGACAACTACTAGATAAGTTGGACTCTTGTCCATGTTTGTTTTTGCATTTTTGTTCCAGTTCACAGCTGTAGTTTCGTTACTGTGTCTGGAAAGCTCTTGTGAACAGGAATTGCCACTCTGGTGTTATGAGTTAATGCCAGAGTTTTAAAGTAATTTCTGGATGGCGTTTTTGATAGGGTTTTCAGCTGACCATGAAAGTGTCCTTTCTGTCTTCTGCTATGTAGTAAGTGGACCTCAAATTTGCTAAACCTATTTTCATACTACGTTTGTTATTTCATCTCAACTCACCGCCAATACATGTGGGGGGCCTCTGTCTCCTTTCGGGGTATTTCTCTAGAGGTGAGCTAGGACTAATATTTTCCTCTGCTAGTTTTATTTAGTCCTCCGGCTGGTGCTGGGCATCTAGAATCAACGTAGGCATGCTACCCGGCCACTGCTAGTTGTGCGTTAGGTTTAGTTCATGGTCAGCTCAGTTCCCATCTTCCAAGAGCTAGTTCCTATATATGCTTATGCTATGTTCTCTTGCCATTGAGATCATGACAGTTTTGACCGGCCATCAAAGTGTTAATTGTTTGGGCTGAAGCAGGAGAAAAAGAAGTGTTGAAGGGAAATTTTTTTTTTTTTTTTTTCCCCTCAGAGTTTTGCTGCCTAGCCCTTAATTGCTGTCTAGCTGCTTCTTTCCTCCTCTTAACCCTTGAATGGCTCTGTGTCCACCTGTTTGTAATGGATCTTCAGAGTGTAACTGCAGGTTTGAATAATCTCGCCACGAAGGTACAAAATTTGCAAGATTTTGTTTGTCATGCACCTGTATCTGAGCCGAGAATTCCTTTGCCGGAATTTTTCTCGGGGAATAGATCCGGGTTTCGGAATTTTCGAAATAATTGCAAATTATTTTTGTCCCTGAAATCTCGCTCTGCCGGAGACCCTGCACAGCAGGTCAGGATTGTGATTTCCTTGCTCCGGGGCGACCCTCAAGACTGGGCTTTTTCATTGACACCAGGGGATCCTGCGTTGCTCAGTGTGGATGCGTTTTTTCTGGCCTTGGGGTTGCTTTATGACGAACCTCATTTGGAGCTTCAGGCAGAGAAAACTTTGATGTCCCTATCTCAGGGGCAAGATGAAGCGGAAATTTACTGCCAAAGATTCCGTAAATGGTCTGTGCTTACTCAGTGGAATGAGTGCGCCCTGGCGGCGACTTTCAGAGAGGGTCTCTCTGATGCCATTAAGGATGTTATGGTGGGGTTCCCTGTGCCTGCGGGTCTGAATGAGTCCATGACAATGGCTATTCAGATCGATAGGCGTTTGCGGGAGCGCAAACCAGTGCACCATCTGGCGGTGTCCACTGAGAAGTCGCCAGAGAGTATGCAGTGTGATAGAATTCTGTCCCGAAGCGAGCGGCAGAATTTTAGACGGAAAAATGGGTTGTGTTTCTATTGTGGTGATTCTACTCATGTTATATCGGCATGCTCTAAGCGCACTAAAAAGCTTGGTAAATCTGTTTCCATTTGCACCTTACCGTCTAAATTTATTCTATCTGTGACCCTGATTTGCTCTTTGTCATCTATTACCACGGACGCCTATGTCGACTCTGGCGCCGCTTTGAGTCTTATGGATTGGTCCTTTGCCAAACGCTGTGGGTATGATTTAGAGCCTTTGGAGACTCCTATTCCTCTGAAGGGGATTGACTCCACCCCATTGGCTAATAATAAACCACAATACTGGACACAAGTAACTATGCGTATTAATCCGGATCACCAGGAGATTATTCGCTTTCTGGTGCTGTATAATCTACATGATGATTTGGTGCTAGGATTGCCTTGGCTGCAATCTCACAACCCAGTCCTCGACTGGAGAGCTATGTCTGTGTTGAGCTGGGGATGTAAGGGGGCTCATGGGGATGTACCTGTGGTTTCCATTTCATCATCCATTCCCTCTGAAATTCCTGAGTTCCTGTCTGACTATCGTGACGTCTTTGAAGAATCCAAGCTTGGTTCGTTACCTCCGCACCGAGAGTGCGATTGTGCCATAGATTTAATCCCGGGTAGTAAATACCCAAAGGGTCGTTTATTTAATCTGTCTGTGCCTGAACATGCTGCTATGCGAGAATATATAAAGGAGTCCTTGGAAAAGGGACATATTCGTCCATCGTCATCTCCCTTAGGAGCCGGTTTTTTCTTTGTGTCAAAAAAAGACGGCTCTTTGAGACCATGTATTGATTATCGGCTTTTGAATAAAATCACTGTTAAATATCAATACCCATTGCCGTTGCTGACTGATTTGTTTGCTCGCATAAAGGGGGCCAAGTGGTTCTCTAAGATTGACCTTCGTGGGGCGTATAATTTGGTGCGAATCAGGCAGGGGGATGAGTGGAAAACCGCATTTAATACGCCCGAGGGCCACTTTGAGTATTTAGTGATGCCTTTTGGTCTTTCTAATGCTCCGTCAGTTTTCCAGTCCTTTATGCATGATATTTTTCGCGATTATTTGGATAAATTTATGATTGTGTATCTGGATGATATTCTGATTTTTTCGGATGACTGGGACTCTCATGTCCAGCAAGTCAGGAGGGTTTTTCAGGTTTTGCGGTCTAATTCTTTGTGTGTGAAGGGTTCTAAGTGTGTTTTTGGGGTACAGAGGATTTCCTTTTTGGGATATATTTTTTCCCCCTCTTCCATTGAAATGGATCCTGTCAAGGTTCAAGCTATTTGTGATTGGACGCAGCCCTCTTCTCTTAAGAGTCTTCAGAAATTTTTGGGCTTTGCTAACTTTTATCGTCGATTTATTGCTGGTTTTTCGGATATTGCTAAACCATTGACCGATTTGACTAAGAAGGGTGCTGATGTTGCTGATTGGTCCCCTGATGCTGTGGAGGCCTTTCGGGAGCTTAAGCGCCGTTTTTCCTCTGCCCCTGTGTTGCGTCAGCCTGATGTTGCTCTACCTTTTCAGGTTGAGGTCGACGCTTCTGAGATCGGAGCTGGGGCAGTGTTGTCGCAGAAAAGTTCTGACTGCTCCGTGATGAGGCCTTGTGCCTTCTTTTCCCGTAAATTTTCGCCCGCTGAGCGGAATTATGATGTTGGGAATCGGGAGCTTTTAGCCATGAAGTGGGCTTTTGAGGAGTGGCGCCATTGGCTTGAGGGGGCCAGACATCAGGTGGTGGTATTGACTGACCACAAAAATTTGATTTATCTTGAGACCGCCAGGCGCCTGAATCCTAGACAGGCGCGCTGGTCATTATTTTTCTCTCGGTTTAATTTTGTGGTGTCATACCTACCGGGTTCTAAGAATGTTAAGGCGGATGCCCTTTCTAGGAGTTTTGAGCCTGACTCGCCTGGTAACTCTGAGCCCACAGGTATCCTTAAAGATGGAGTGGTATTGTCAGCCGTTTCTCCAGACCTGCGGCGGGCCTTGCAGGAGTTTCAGGCGGATAGACCTGATCGTTGCCCACCTGATAAACTGTTTGTTCCTGATGATTGGACCAGTAGAGTCATCTCTGAGGTTCATTCTTCTGCGTTGGCAGGTCATCCTGGCATTTTTGGTACCAGGGATTTGGTGGCAAGGTCCTTCTGGTGGCCTTCCCTGTCACGAGATGTGCGAGGCTTTGTGCAGTCTTGTGACGTTTGTGCTCGGGCCAAGCCTTGTTGTTCTCGGGCTAGTGGATTATTGTTGCCCTTGCCTATTCCTAAGAGGCCTTGGACGCACATCTCGATGGATTTTATTTCAGATCTGCCTGTTTCTCAGAAGATGTCTGTCATCTGGGTGGTGTGTGACCGTTTTTCTAAGATGGTCCATTTGGTTCCTCTGCCCAAGTTACCTTCTTCTTCCGAGTTGGTTCCTCTGTTTTTTCAAAATGTTGTTCGTTTGCATGGTATTCCTGAGAATATCGTTTCTGACAGAGGGACCCAATTCGTGTCTAGATTTTGGCGGGCATTCTGTGCTAGGATGGGCATAGATTTATCTTTTTCGTCCGCTTTCCATCCTCAGACGAATGGCCAGACCGAGCGGATTAATCAGACCCTGGAGACATATCTGAGGTGTTTTGTGTCTGCTGACCAGGATGATTGGGTTGCTTTTTTGCCATTGGCGGAGTTCGCTCTCAATAATCGGGCCAGCTCTGCCACTTTGGTGTCCCCGTTTTTCTGTAATTCGGGGTTTCATCCTCGATTTTCCTCTGGTCAGGTGGAGTCTTCGGATTGTCCTGGAGTGGATGCTGTGGTGGAGAGATTGCATCGGATCTGGGGGCAGGTGGTGGACAATTTGAGGTTGTCCCAGGAGAAGACTCAGCTTTTTGCCAACCGCCACCGTCGTGTTGGTCCTCGGCTTTCTGTTGGGGATTTGGTGTGGTTGTCTTCTCGTTTTGTCCCTATGAGGGTCTCTTCTCCTAAGTTTAAGCCTCGGTTTATCGGCCCGTATAAGATATTGGAGATTCTTAACCCTGTTTCCTTCCGTTTGGACCTCCCTGCATCCTTTTCTATTCATAACGTTTTTCATCGGTCATTATTGCGCAGGTATGAGGTACCGGTTGTGCCTTCCGTTGAGCCTCCTGCTCCGGTGTTGGTTGAGGGTGAGTTGGAGTACGTTGTGGAGAAAATCTTAGACTCTCGTGTTTCCAGACGGAGACTCCAGTATCTGGTCAAGTGGAAGGGATACGGCCAGGAGGATAATTCTTGGGTGAATGCATCTGATGTTCATGCCTCCGATCTGGTTCGTGCCTTTCATAGGGCCCATCCTGATCGCCCTGGTGGTTCTGGTGAGGGTTCGGTGCCCCCTCCTTGAGGGGGGGGTACTGTTGTGAATTTGGATTCTGGGCTCCCCCGGTGGCTACTGGTGGAATTGAACTGGTGTCTTCATCTTCTCTGTTCACCTGTTCCCATCAAGATGTGGGAGTCGCTATATAACTTTGCTGCTCTGTTAGTTGCTTGCCGGTCAACAATGTTATCAGAAGCCTCTCTGTGCTTGTTCCTGCTCCTAGACAACTACTAGATAAGTTGGACTCTTGTCCATGTTTGTTTTTGCATTTTTGTTCCAGTTCACAGCTGTAGTTTCGTTACTGTGTCTGGAAAGCTCTTGTGAACAGGAATTGCCACTCTGGTGTTATGAGTTAATGCCAGAGTTTTAAAGTAATTTCTGGATGGCGTTTTTGATAGGGTTTTCAGCTGACCATGAAAGTGTCCTTTCTGTCTTCTGCTATGTAGTAAGTGGACCTCAAATTTGCTAAACCTATTTTCATACTACGTTTGTTATTTCATCTCAACTCACCGCCAATACATGTGGGGGGCCTCTGTCTCCTTTCGGGGTATTTCTCTAGAGGTGAGCTAGGACTAATATTTTCCTCTGCTAGTTTTATTTAGTCCTCCGGCTGGTGCTGGGCATCTAGAATCAACGTAGGCATGCTACCCGGCCACTGCTAGTTGTGCGTTAGGTTTAGTTCATGGTCAGCTCAGTTCCCATCTTCCAAGAGCTAGTTCCTATATATGCTTATGCTATGTTCTCTTGCCATTGAGATCATGACACCCAGGCCCCTGTGATGTCCCTCAACTCTGGGAAACCCTGACTGACCCTCTCCCAGAGTTTACACCGATGGTGTGCATGTCTGGGCCTCCACCCTCACCCTGTCTCCTGTTTCAACCCTAGGCTGAAACCTCCACCCACCACCCAGTGACGAGACCACACACCAATACCCACAGTTAGCACAGACAAGGATAACAGAAAATATGCACCACGCCGCAGTCACACAGGAATACACTATAAGTGCACAGGGCAAAACAAATACAAATAAAGGAAGGAGAAAATACGACAAAGGGAAATACACCACCAGATACGATACTCCTTCTAGACCACCACTCCAGACCTAGATAACCAAGCACAAGACAGAAGCTATAATCGGCGACGCCCAATGTTCAGAAGAACTATTTAAAGGCAGTGGGTGTGACCCAGCTTCCAATCCGAGCACCAGCTAAATTAACCCCGGACCAGCTAGATAAAAACTAGCCGACGCCACTGAGCACATAGTGGACAAAAGCGGAATTACCGCTGTCTGTCGAACGCCCTAGTATGAACAGCGTCCGACATGACACATAGCAAACCTTCTTGCCACAGTTTGCATTGATGTGCCATCCTGGATGAGCTGCACTACCTGAGCCACTTGTGTGGCTTGTAGAGTCCGTCTCATGCCTCCACAAGTGTGAAAGCACAACCAACATTCAAAAGTGACCAAAACATCAGCCAGAAAGCATGGTACTGAGACGTGGTCTGTGGTTCCCACCTGTAGATCCACTCCTTTATTGAGTGAGTCTTGATAATTGCCAATAATTTCCATCTGTTGTCTATTCCATTTGCACAACAGCATGTGAAATTGATTGTCAAACAGTGTTGCTACCTAAGTGGACAGTTTGATTTCACAGAAGTTTGATTTACTTGGAGTTCTATTCTGTTGTTTAAGTGTTCCCATTATTTTTTTGAGCAGTGTATATCAGTATGGGGGATATTACCCCCACAGCAGTGTCAGCAGCAACCCCCCATAACAGTGCATCTTATAGTCCAAAAAATATGGTAGGTTATTTAGTGCTGATGCATCACACACAAATCGGATTCCAAAAATATTTAAACTTAGGTTGTAATATAACTAAATAGATAAAAGGAAGAGGGGTTGAATATTTTTGCAAGCCACTGTATGTAGCTTTTGGGCTCAGAGAAAGGTGAGTGTTCATCCATGAGGTACACTGTGTTAGGCTGCTTTCACGCATCGGTTTTTTGCCGTCAGGCTCAATCCGGCGAATTCTGAAAAAAACGGGTAAAAGTTGCTGCTGGATTGTTTTTTTTCTCATAGACTTGTATTAGCGACGGATTGTGATGGATGGGCTCACGTTTTATCTGTTTCTTGCTGGATCCGTCGAAAATTGGTTTTCTGGTGGCCGGAAAAAAAACGGACATAGTAACGTTTTTTGCGTCCGTTGAAAAAACGGACAGCAACAGATCCATCGCCCTCCGTCGTTTGTTACAATGGAACCCTATGGTGCCGGATCCATCAAATGACGGAATCCGGCGATGGATTCGGTTTTTTTAAACTGAGCATGCTACAATTTTTTTGGGATCCAATTAGCTGGATCAGCTAGTCGGAGACGTTGAAAAAATGGATCCGTTGCATCAGTTTTTCACAATCTGAGACGGATCCGTTTTTTTCAGAATTCGACGGATTGTGCCTGACCGCAAAAAACTGATGTGTGAAAGTCGCTTTATGGTTTGATTCCTTATACATTTTTGATCAAAAGCTTTTAAATACGTACCTTCGTGTATTCATTAATTGCAGTGTGGAGATGCATTTTGTTATCATATATGTTTATGACTCTTCATCTCACACAAACAGACTTTGAAATTCTTGCCTATCATCAACAGTCACAAGCAATGACATATATTGCATATGCCATAATCTCTTTCAGATTATCGCCCATTATTTTGGAAAGACAACAACATTTAAATTAACATATAATTTACAACACTTCCCTTTTCCCATCAAGCCACAGAGAAAATCACCATACTGCCCAATTAACACATACCTTTCCATCAGACTAATCACTAGTCACATGATTCCAGCATTGTTCTACATGTACAATACATTGACTCTTGTCTGGAATACAAGAGATCACGCACTATCTAGATATTTTATTATTATTATTTATTTATATAGCACCATTGCTTCCATGGTGCTGTACATGAGAAGGGATTACATACAAATTACAGATATCACTTACAGTAAGCAAACTAAAAATTACAGACTGATACAGAGGGGTGATGACCCTGCCCTTCCGGGCTTACATTCTACAGGATGGTGGGGATGGAGACTATAGGTTGATCGTTGTAGGAGCTCTGGTGTTGGTGAGGCAGTAGCTTCGGTAGTGGTGAGGAGGCAGCAGGGTCAGTGCAGGCTGTAGGCTTTCCTGAAGAGGTGGGTTTTCAGGTTTCATCTGAAGGATCCGAATGTGGTTGATAGTCGGATGTGTTGGGGCAAAGAATTCCAGAGGATGGGGGATATTCTGGAGAAGTATTGGAGGTGGTTGGGTGAGGAGCGGATAAGTGTGGAGGAGAGAAAGCGGTCTTGGGAGGAACGGAGATTACGTGAGGGAAGATATCGGGAGATTAGTTCAGAGATATATGGAGGAGACAGGTTATGTATAGTTTTGTAGGTCAGTATTAGTAATTTGAACTGGATACTCTGAGGGAATGGGAGCCAGTGAAGAGATTTTCAGAGGGGGGAAGCGGAGGAGTAACGAGGAGAGAGATGAATTAGTCGGGCAGCAGAGTTAAGGATGGACTGGAGAGGTGCAAGGGTGTTAGCAGGGAGGCCACAGAAAAGGATGTTGCAGTAGTCAAGGCGGGAGATAACGAGGGCATGAACAAGCATTTTAGTAGATTGACGGTTGAGGAAAGGACAGATTCTGGAGATATTTTTGAGCTGGAGGTGGAAAGAGCTTGGATATGCGTTTTGAAGGACAGGGCAGAGTCAAGGGTTACTCCGAGGCAGCAGACTTCCGGTACGGGGGAAAGCGTGATGTCGTTAATTGCGATAGATAGTTCAGGTATGGAAGATCTATGAGATGGAGGAAAGATGATGAGTTCAGATACGCATAAATCCACTTCTTTTCTCTCCGATGATATTTTTACATACTCAGACTATCTTTAGGCCCTCCCTCTTTTGGTTAGCACATACAAGGGATAACACACAACTACTCAGTCCCAGACACATCAATCGGAGTGAAATTCAGGTTTGGGGGATTATGGACTATGGCCCCAACAACTGTAAGATTCATCCCAAGTTACAAGTTTCTGAGATTTAAGCAGCGTTGGAGAGATTCAAAAGGAAAAATAATGTTATTTAAGGAAACTCAAGAAGCCACTAGCTATCGTGGTTTGTTATCCCTAAAAATAATCTACAGGAATTTACATAAGTATATCCAAGTGTAGACATTTGACATAAAAAATCATTGCCAAATCATACAGTAAAGATTATCGTAAGACTGTCTCTATTTTTCAGAGTTGTCCATCATTTCAGTTGTGGTGATTTCTCCACGGCTAAGATGGAAGACAATTAGCCTGAAAACTATGTGAAACTGACTTCCACAGCACTGTAACAACTCTGCTGGCATCACGGCATGGCCTTGCATCTCTCACACTATCTTACCCACTGCTCCAGGTCATGATGTGGTTTCTGTTTCATGCCAGCTCCATGTTCTGTCTCTCTGCTCTCTGCATGCTTCATGGCTGTGTGTATAGGGGGCGGCGCCTGAACTCTCTGGTTCTTATAGGAATCAAGTACATCTGTCTAATCTGTTCCTGACCAATTGCCAGGAGGCCTCCAGTATTTAGTGCAGCTCCACCCAGTGGTCTGGGCCTGTGCAATGTGTTAGCTCAGTTTGTGTTTAGCTGCTGAGTTTGCCAGGCCTTGCTCTGCGTTACTCCCTCTCTGGAGGCTTTTCTCTGTGCTATTGCCTTGGTCTTGTTGTCCGCCCTCCAGGAGGCAGTATATCCTGGTCCCTGTGTCTTTGTCCTTGTTTCTTGTCTTGTTCCATTTCCTTGTCTGAACTTAGTCTTATCTCGGTCTCCTTGTCTGTGGCTTCCTTCCCTGCTGTGTCTTTCCTCGTGTTCTCAGTCTGCTTACACTCTGCACTCTTGCGGCTCTGCCTGCTCTGTACCCTTGCGGCTTTACCTCTGCTCCGCACTCCTGCGGTTCTGCTCCTTTCTACTCTGCTTATCTTCTGCTGCTGCTGTAATCTCTTGCTGCAGCTCCTCTCCAAATTCCTTGTGGCTCCGCTCTGCTTTGCTGCAGAAACCTCTTGCTGCAGCTCCTCTCCGTACTCCTTGCGGTTCTGCTCTGCTTAGCTTTTGTTGCTACACTATCTCTTGCTGCTCTACCATTCCTATCCGCAGCCTTGCGGTTCTCTTCCTGTGTGAACAGGTCCCAACCTGTTCCTTCATTCTCCTTTCCTTCTGGCTTGTTCTGTACCTACATCTCCTGTGTGAACAGGCCCCAACCTGTTCCTTCATACCTCATTCCTTTCTGCTTGTTTCCTTTCCTGCACCTCTTGTGTGAACAGGTCCCTACCTGTTCCTCCACACTACATATCCGTACCTGCACCTCCAGTGTGAACAGGTTCCTACCTGTTCCTTCATAAACCACATCAACCATTCCTGTGGTCTCTGCCGTGCCTTCCAATCCAGTGTTCCTGCCGTTCCTGCTGTGCCTTCCAGTCCTGTGTTTCCTGCCGTCCTAGCCAGTCCTGTGTTCTCTGCCGTGTCTTTGCCAGCCCTGTGTTCTCTGCCGTGTCTCTGCCAGCCCTGTGTTCTCTGCCGTGTCTCTGCCAGCCCTGTGTCTCAGCCGTGCCAGCCTACTCGTCTGAGTTTCAGCCGTGCTCTTCTGCCAGTCGTGCCTGATGCCCGCACCAATCCTGGTGTTCCTGTCTCCCAAGTGGGATCAGCAGCCACAGCCAGACACCACCCTGGAGTAGCACCTGGCAGCTGCCTGCTGCACAAGCCTGACCTCACCATCAGAGGCTCCAGTGAAAACCCAGGCAGCTGTCATAGTCACGCCCCTTCCAGGGTAGTCTGGTTTGTGGCACAGTGGGGCCACAAACCCCCCTAGCTCACGCCCACCAGTCAGGGCATGAGCGTGACAAGCACACTCCCGGACTTGTCCAGATTGTATAAAATCAGAAAGTGAAATTATGTTTAACTCAAAAAGAAATAAGAAGAACAACACTAGATCCAACGGCAAAATATATATATATCCAACGGCAAAAAATACATGAAGCTTAGTCCGATTTCCAATGAAAAGGTGTTGTTTTTACACACTCCTTATAGCAATCCATAGGCAAGACATGAACAAGAAAAGAGAGAAGATGTGGCACTAACCAAATCGTGTTGCAATAAAAGTCCTTTATTACACCATCACGTGGATTAATGACATCATACCATAGGCTGCGAGGGTGCATGGTGACCGAGGACGACGGCCGTTTCATGCCAACTGCGCTTCAACAGGTCCAGGCACGAAACGGCCATCGTCCTTGGTCACCATGCACCCTTGCACGTACCCGCAGCCTATGGTATGATGTCCTTAATCCACGTGATGGTGTAATAAAGGACTTTTATTGCAACACGATTTGGTGAGTGTCACATCTTCTCTCTTTTCTTGTTCATGTGTTGCCTTGAAATTATGTTTAACCCATTTGCTGTCTCCCCTAAATTGTCACACCATTTGCTATAACATCATTTAACACTTAAAGCGCTCCCCATCAGTCACAGACTGCAGCCATTTTGTAAAAATGAAGCAGAGGGACATAGGAATAAAAGGAGGGCATTAGACTAGATACATTAGACTATACAGTCAACTTCTCAGTGTGGACCATTTACATGGACCGACTGACAGCATGATACGATTACTGATGAGTAAACTTGATCTGTGGCCCTTTGACTATGTGTTTACAAGGGATGCACACTGATGGATCTATACTAGATTGCTCAGCTCAGTGGGCATAGGCTGCCATGGTTCTTGAGGACAATGCACTGATGATCTTTTATACTGCACAAAAGATCGTTTCACCTGATGAATGAGCATTTTGCTCATTTATAGGGTGATCGTAGCCTGTTTACACAGCAAAATAATTGTGAAAGTCGTTTTTAACAAATAAGGTTGTGTATTTGCGTGGGTTTCCTCCCACACTCCCAAGACACACTTATAAAGAAATTAGTCCTAATTGGGATTTTGACAATGATGTCTGCAAACTGCTGTGAAATATGATGGCGTTATATAAGTAAAATAAACAAATTGGTGTTCAATTTTTTTGTTGGTACTTTTAAGATGGTAACAGCCTTTTAAAATAATTTGTGGTTTGGAAAACTAATTTTCAAATGTACACTGCTCAAAACAATAAAGGGAACACTTAAACAACAGAATATAACTCCAAGTAAATCAAACTTCTGTGAAATCAAACTGTCCACTTAGGAAGCAACACTGATTGACAATCAATTTCACATGCTGTTGTGCAAATGGAATAGACAACAGATGGACATTATTGGCAATTATCAAGACACACTCAATAAAGGAGTGGTTCTGCAAGTGCGGACCACAGACCACATCTCAGTACCAATGCTTTCTGGCTGATGTTTTGGTCAATTTTGAATGTTGGTTGTGCTTTCACACTTGTGGTAGAATGAGACAGAATCTACAACCCACATAAGTGGCTCAGGTAGTGCAGCTCTTCCAGGATAGCACATCAATGCGAGCTGTGGCAAGAAGATTTGCTGTGTCTGTCAGCGTAGTGTCCAGAGGATAGAGTTGCTACCAGGAGACAGGCCATTACACCAGGAGACGTGGAGGGCAACAACCCACCAGCAGGACCGCTACCTCAGCCTTTGTGCAAGGAGGAACAGGAGCAGCACTGTCAGAGCCCTGCAAAATGACCTCCAGCAGGCCACAAATGAGCATGTGTCTGCACAAATGGATAGAAACCGACTCCATGAGGATGGTCTGAGTGCCCGACGTCCACAGATGGGGGGATGTGCTCACAGCCCAACACCGTGCAGGACGCTTGGCATTTGCCACAAAACAAAGGGATTGGCAAATTTGCCACTGGCGCCCTGTGGTCTTCACAGATGAAAGCAGGTTCACACTGAGAACATGTGACAGATGTGACAGAGTTTGGAGATGCCGCAGAGCTGCCTGCAACATCCTTCAGCATGACCGGTTTGGCAGTGGGTCAGTAATGGTGTGGGGTGGCATTTCTTTGGAAGGCCAAACAGCCCTCCATGTGATCGCCAGAGGTAGCCTGACTGCCATTAGGTACCGAGATGACATCCTCAAACCTCTTGTGACACCATATGCCGGTGCGGTTGGCCCTGGGTTCCTCCTAATGCAGGACAATGCCAGACCTCATGTGGCTGGAGTGTGTCACTAGTTCCTGCAATATGAAGGAATTGAAGCTGTGGACTGACCCGCCCATTCCCCAGACCTGAATCCGATTGAACACATCTGGGACATGATGTCTCGCACCATCCACCAACGTCACGTTGTACCACAGACTGTTCAGGAGATGACGGGTGCTTTAGTCCAGGTCTGGGAGGAGATCCCTCAGGAGTCCATCTGCCACCTCATCAGGAGCATGCCCAGATGTTGTAGGGAGGTTATACAGGCATGTGGAGGCAATACACACTAATGAGCATCATTTATTGTCTTGAGACATTTCCACTGAAGTTGGATCAGCCTGTAACTTCATTTTCCACTTTGATTTTGAGCATCATTCCAATTCCAGACCTCTGTGGGATATTAGTTGTGATTTACGTTGATAATTTTTAGGTTTTATTGTTCTCAACACATTCCACTATGTAATGAATAAAGATTTACAACTGGAATATTTCATTCAGTGATATCTAGGATGTGGGATTTTAGTGTTCCCTTTATTTTTTTGAGCAGTGTAGTAGCAGGAAATGACAGCAGGAAACAAGCAGATTGGCAGTTGTCTAATGGTCTGTCTAAGGCCAACCATAATTATTTGCACACAGAACAATCATTAAAACCATTATTCTGTATGTATATAATATCATCATTTTCAGTAGCACATCACACAGGACAATGTGCTGCCAATAATATCTATATTGCCAGCATGAAGGACCCTGTCACCAGACAAGTGAGCATCTTGCTCGTTTGTTGGGTGATTGGCACCATTTTTACACAAGCCAATAATCTGCGAACAAGCCATCTAAAGAGTAGTCATTCTTGATTATCAGCTTCTTGCATGTTTCCCCAGATTGCCATGAACCCTGAAGACCAGGCGCTCATCATATATGTAGATGTACCTCGTACAGACAAGTGTGGAGGATCCCACTTGTTGGTGCGTCACATCTATTGGCACTGCATGGGTTACAGGGCACTAACTGCAGATTACAGAGGATTGCAGTAACCCCTGTTAATAGCTTATCATTATTGGATATTTCTAACATAAAACTAAAATTCTCAAGTGGACATTTAATGTGTATTGTAAATGTACTGGCCTATTACAATAGGGATGATCAAAATCACAGTTGAAGTCTGGATTTATTACCTAGGCTATACGCTCCTAATTTCATCATCGGGCTGGGACAAATCAATGTAAAACAAATATTATTCACAATCACATAGATCCGATTTTGAGATGAATGAAGCATTGATACAGAATTAATGTCATTATGTTTCCAGTAAATCTATTCTTCAATTCTTTTTACAATCGACCTCTTTAAAAAAGACCAATAATTTGGAAAACACGCTCCCTAAGTGCCATTCAGGTGTTCACTCTTACAGATAAGGGGCTAAAAAGGGACTATCCCCCCAAATGTGCAAAAGAATACTCTATGTAATGTAATTATAACTCGTACGCTTGTAATATTGCCACACTGCTATAGGGTGCAGAAGCACCTAGTCACGTGCATGGGTTTTGCCATAAGACATAATTAAGTCCTAATGTTAGTGCGAAGTGGCTTTGCACACAAATGTGCTGAGACAGTAACACTCCTCACAATAGATCATTAACACTACAGCCTCACCTACTGTAGGAGTCACAGAGGCAGATTCCAGTTAACGATTACTGTGTAGGACACGATTGGGGACAAATGAGACTACTGTGCAGTTGTGCATGGCTGCTGCTGCTGCATGGACACAGAGTTACATCACCTTGGTCTCCTGTAAGATGTTGAGAACTCCTCCTTTTCATCCTGCCTCCTATTTAAAAGCACCCTTTCCCTGCCTACTCTCCTGTTAAGTCCTCGAAGGAGCCAAATCTGGACATCCGTGGATTTAGTAGGGTGAGTTTTGACAGTGCATTTATTTTTTTCCTTTTCATTAGCTAGCCCGGCTAGGCTAGCAGCAACTCAGCCTTATGTGACCATTAATATGTATGATTCAAGAATATACTGTACGCATTATGTGTACTATTATCTATCTGTCACAGTCACAACTCTCATGGATATGTAAACTAGACTTTGTCAATGTGATGTATTGTAGTGGAAGAATGAAATTGCCCCTAATTCTGTGCATCTCTATCTTTTTTGTTCACTAGGTCCAATGGCAGATTTCGTGCCTTACGTAAAGGATAAATTGACT
This sequence comes from Ranitomeya variabilis, assembly GCF_051348905.1. NCBI lineage: Eukaryota > Metazoa > Chordata > Amphibia > Anura > Dendrobatidae > Ranitomeya > Ranitomeya variabilis. The sequence goes on from NC_135232.1 coordinate 511,848,984, forward strand.
TTTTCACTGTGGGACTATGGAGTATTTGCTGCAATGCTTCTGGGATCCACAGGCATTGGGCTGTTCTATGCTTTGGCACGTGGGGGACAGAAGACATCAGATGACTTCTTTACAGGGGGTAGAAGCATGTCAGCATTACCCGTAGGATTGTCCTTATCTGCTAGCTTTATGTCTGCAGTACAAGTTCTTGGGGTTCCAGCTGAAGCTTATCGGTATGGTGCCAAGTTCCTTCTGATGTGTCTGGGTCAGGCATTAAACAGTGCCCTGACCGCCTACATCTTTATGCCAATGTTCTACCGACTAGGTATCACCAGTACATACCATGTAAGTTATATTATCTATTTCAGGTCTGCAAACCTATTACTGATTTCATCTTTCATGCATGAAACATTATACACAGTATCTGGATTTGCTTTCCTTATTTCCACTTTTTCATCTACTGACTACACATTTCATGCACAATAAAAATTCCTGACAATGTTTCTCTATCTTCAAAACAGTACTTAGAAATGAGGTTTGCGAAAAGTGTTCGTCTCTATGGCACTATTCAGTTCCTTGTGGCAACTGTAAGTATATACTTGTAATAAAAGAACACAAATTACGTACAAGGCAGACGTACTGATAGTAAACTGTTCTTACTTCTGCAGATGTTATACACAGGCATTGTCATCTATGCGCCTGCACTAATACTCAATCAAGGTACCGTACTTACTATATTGTCTATACATGAGCAATTATAGAACCTTAATTCAAAATCTTTCTTCATTTCTTTTTTTAGTCACGGGGCTGGACCTCTGGGCATCTCTGTTTTCTACTGGAATAATATGCACATTTTATACATCAGTGGTAAGAATAAAAAACACAGCTTCATCATCACTTTTGATGGTAATAGGTTGGCAGTTTTAAGTCATAAATGTTATAATTTTTACCAGACTAATAGCTCTTGATGCTATGCTGCTTATTCCAGCATAACAGACAACTTAAAGAAAATACAAAAGACCCCATTATAGGTCAATGGGTTCAGTCTGCGCCAGAGATGTTCATCATGTAATGCAGGAATGGGGAATGTTTTTCTCTGCCGGGGGCCATTTGGATATTTGTTGTGAATTCTGCTCTTGGGCTCCCTCCGGTGGTTGTAAGTGGTAGCGCTGCTGTCTCTGAATCGCAGCATTTATCAGGAGTGTTCACTTTTTGCAATTTTGACTGGGCTATTTAGTCTTGCTTCACCCTTTAGTCAGTGACAGTTGTCCATTGTTCCTGGAGGATTCACATCCCTGCCTGGTCTCTTCTGCTTTGCAGTTCATTTCAACAAAGATAAGTTCTGGCCTTGATTTTTGCTGTCCACATGCTGTGGCCTTATTGTTCAGTTCTTTTCCATGTTTTTGTCTTGTCCAGCTTGGTCTGTATAAGGATTTGTTTAGCCAAGCTGGTATCTCTGGAGATGCAGAGATGTATATACCCTCCATATCTTTAGTTAGCTGTGGAGATTTTGTATTTTCTGTGGTGGATATTTTCTAGTGTTTTAATGCTGACCGCATACTACTCTGTCCTATCCTTTCTATTTAGCTAGAAGTGGCCTCCTTTGCTAAATTCTCATTTCAGTCTGTGTATGTTTTTCCCTTTCCTCTCACAGTCAATATTTGTGGGGGGCTGTCAATCCTTTGGGGATTTTCTCTGAGGCAAGATAGTTTTCCCTTTTCTATCTCTAGGGGTAATTAGTCCTCCGGCTGTGTCGAGATGTCTAGGGAGCGCTAGGTACATTCCACGGCTACTTCTAGTTGCGGTGTTAAGTTCAGGGTCTGCGGTCAGTACAGGTACCACCTTCTCCAGAGTACGTCTCATGCTGCTCTTAGGCCACCAGATCAAAACAGTACAACTGGCCAACAATGAGTTAACCGCATCTCAGAAGAAGGGAAGGAAAGTGCTGAGCCATTTTTTTTTCTGTAGTCTGTTGTGTTTTTTTTTTTTCTTCCCTCTTTACCTCTGGGTGGCTCAGGAGTTCGGCGCTGGTATGGATGTTCAGGGATTGGCTTCTCGTGTGGATCAACTTGCTGCTAGAGTACAGGGTATTTCCGATTATATCGTTCAGACTCCGGTTTTAGAGCCTAGAATTCCAACTCCTGATTTGTTTTTTGGGGATAGGTCCAAATTTCTGAGCTTTAAAAATAACTGTAAACTGTTTTTTGCTCTGAAACCCCGTTCCTCTGGTGATCCCATCCAGCAGGTTAAAATTGTTATATCTCTGCTGCGTGGTGACCCCCAGGATTGGGCATTTGCCCTGGAACCTGGGAATCCGGCGTTGCTTAATGTAGACACCTTTTTTCAGGTGCTTGGGTTATTGTATGACGAACCTAATTCAGTGGATCATGCTGAGAAAACCTTGTTGGCCCTGTCTCAGGGTCAAGAAGCGGCAGAATCATATTGCCAGAAGTTTAGAAAATGGTCTGTACTGACTAAATGGAATGAGGATGCCTTGGCGGCAATCTTCAGAAAGGGTCTTTCTGAATCCGTTAAAGATGTTATGGTGGGGTTCCCCACGCCTGCTGGTCTGAGTGATTCTATGTCTCTGGCCATTCAGATTGATCGGCGCTTGCGCGAGCGCAGAGTTGTGCACACTATGGCATTGTCTTCCGAGCGGAGTCCTGAGCCTATGCAGTGTGATAGGATTGTGTCTAGAGCTGAACGACAAGGATTCAGACGTCAGAATAGGTTGTGTTTTTACTGCAGCGATTCTGCTCATGTTATTTCTGATTGCCCTAAGCGTACCAAGAGAATCGCTAGTTCTGTTACCATCAGTACTGTACAACCTAAATTTCTGTTATCTGTGACCCTGATCTGCTCATTATCGTCATTTTCTGTCATGGCATTTGTGGATTCAGGCGCCGCTCTAAACTTAATGGACTTAGAATTTGCCAGACGTTGTGGTTTCCCCTTGCAGCCTTTGCAGAGTCCTATTCCTTTGAGGGGCATTGATGCTACACCGTTGGCTAAAAATAAACCTCAGTTTTGGACACAGCTGACCATGTGCATGGCGCCAGCCCATCAGGAAGATTGTCGTTTTCTGGTGTTGCATAATTTGCATGATGCTATTGTGCTGGGTTTCCCATGGTTACAGGTGAATAATCCGGTATTAGATAGGAAATCTATGTCTGTGACTAGTTGGGGTTGTCAGGGGGTTCATGGTGACGTTCCTTTGATGTCAATTGCCTCCTCCCCCTCTTCTGAAATTCCTGAGTTTTTGTCAGATTTCCAGGATGTATTCAATGAGCCCAAGTCCAGTTCCCTTCTACCGCATAGGGACTGTGATTGTGCTATTGACTTGATTCCAGGCTGTAAGTTCCCTAAGGGCCGACTTTTCAACCTGTCTGTGGCAGAACATACCGCCATGCGGAGCTATGTTAAGGAGTCCTTGGAGAAGGGGCATATTCGGCCATCTTCTTCACCATTGGGAGCAGGTTTTTTTTTTGTTGCCAAAAAAGATGGCTCCTTGAGACCCTGTATTGATTATCGCCTCTTGAATAAGATCACGGTCAAATTCCAATACCCTTTGCCTTTGCTTTCTGATCTGTTTGCTAGGATTAAGGGGGCTAGTTGGTTTACTAAGATTGACCTTCGAGGGGCATATAATCTTGTTCGTATTAAGCAGGGTGACGAATGGAAAACTGCGTTTAATACGCCCGAAGGCCATTTTGAATACCTTGTGATGCCATTCGGACTCTCTAATGCTCCATCTGTGTTTCAGTCCTTCATGCATGATATATTTCGGAATTATCTTGATAAATTCATGATTGTATATTTGGATGATATTTTGATTTTTTCAGATGGGTGGGAGTCTCATGTGAAACAAGTCAGGATGGTATTTCAGATCCTTCGTGATAATGCCTTGTTTGTGAAGGGGTCTAAGTGCCTCTTTGGAGTACAGAAGATTTCTTTTTTGGGCTTCATTTTTTCTCCCTCATCTATAGAAATGGATCCGGTTAAGGTTCAGGCCATTCATGATTGGATCCAGCCCACATCCGTGAAGAGCCTTCAGAAATTTTTGGGCTTTGCTAATTTTTATCGCCGTTTTATTGCCAACTTCTCCAGTGTGGTTAAACCCCTGACCGATTTGACGAAGAAAGGCGCTGATGTGACGAATTGGTCCTCTGCGGCTGTTTCTGCCTTTCAGGAGCTTAAACGCCAATTTACTTCTGCCCCTGTGTTGCGTCAGCCGGATGTTTCTCTTCCTTTTCAGGTTGAGGTTGACGCTTCTGAGATTGGGGCAGGGGCCGTTTTGTCTCAGAGGAATTCTGATGGTTCCTTGATGAAACCGTGTGCCTTCTTTTCTCGAAAGTTTTCGCCTGCGGAACGCATTTATGATGTCGGCAATCGTGAGTTGTTGGCTATGAAGTGGGCATTTGAGGAGTGGCGACATTGGCTTGAGGGGGCCAAGCACCGTATTGTGGTCTTGACCGATCATAAGAATCTGATTTATCTCGAGTCTGCCAAACGGCTGAATCCTAGACAGGTCCGATGGTCCCTGTTTTTCTCCCGTTTTGATTTTGTGGTCTCGTATCTTCCGGGTTCTAAGAATGTTAAGGCTGATGCCCTCTCTAGGAGCTTTTTGCCTGATTCTCCTGGGGTCCTTGAGCCGGTCGGTATTCTGAAGGAAGGGGTGATTCTTTCTGCCATCTCCCCTGATTTACGACGGGTTCTTCAGGAATTTCAGGCTGATAAACCTGACCGCTGTCCAGTGGGGAAATTGTTTGTTCCTGACAGATGGACTAGTAAAGTGATTTCGGAGGTTCATTGTTCTGTGTTAGCTGGTCATCCTGGGATTTTTAGTACCAGAGATTTGGTTGGTAGGTCCTTTTGGTGGCCTTCTTTGTCACGGGATGTGCGTTCTTTTGTGCAGTCCTGTGGGACTTGTGCGGGGGCCAAGCCTTGCTGTTCCCGCGCTAGTGGGTTGCTTTTGCCTTTGCCGGTGCCTGAGAGGCCTTGGAGGCATATTTCTATGGATTTTATTTCTGATCTTCCGGTTTCCAAGAGGATGTCAGTTATCTGGGTGGTTTGTGACCGGTTTTCTAAGATGGTTCATTTGGTACCTTTGCCTAAGTTGCCTTCCTCTTCTGATTTGGTTCCGTTGTTTTTTCAGCATGTGGTTCGTTTGCATGGCATTCCGGAGAATATTGTGTCCGATAGAGGTTCCCAGTTTGTTTCTAGGTTTTGGCGGGCCTTTTGTGCTAGGCTGGGCATTGATTTGTCTTTTTCTTCCACATTTCATCCTCAGGCAAATGGCCAAACCGAGCTAACTAATCAGACTTTGGAAACTTATTTGAGACGCTTTGTGTCTGCTGATCAGGATGATTGGGTGGCTTTCTTGCCATTGGCCGAGTTTGCCCTTAATAATCGGGCTAGTTCTGCTACCTTGGTTTCACCCTTCTTTTGTAACTCTGGTTTTCATCCTCGTTTTTCTTCGGGGCAGGTTGAGCCTTCTGATTGTCCTGGGGTGGACTCTGTGGTTGACAGGTTGCAGCAAATTTGGGCTCATGTTGTTGACAATTTGGTGTTGTCTCAGGAGGGGGCTCAGCGTTTTGCTAACCGTCGTCGGTGTGTTGGTTCCCGGCTTCGGGTTGGGGATTTGGTCTGGTTGTCTTCCCGTCATGTCCCTATGAAGGTTTATTCCCCTAAGTTTAAGCCTCGGTTTATTGGCCCTTATAGGATTTCTGAGATTATCAATCCAGTTTCTTTTCGTTTGGCCCTTCCAGCCTCTTTTTCCATCCATAATGTTTTTCATAGATCTTTGTTGCGGAAATATGTGGTGCCCGTTGTTCCCTCTGTTGATCCTCCTGCCCCGGTGTTGATTGATGGGGAGTTGGAGTATGTGGTTGAGAAGATTTTGGATTCTCGTTTTTCGAGGCGGAAGCTTCAGTATCTTGTCAAATGGAAGGGTTATGGCCAGGAGGATAATTCTTGGGTTGTTGCCTCTGATGTTCATGCTGATGATTTGGTTCGTGCCTTTCATTTGGCTCGTCCGGATCGGCCTGGGGGCTCTGGTGCGGGTTCGGTGACCCCTCCTCAAGGGGGGGGGGTACTGTTGTGAATTCTGCTCTTGGGCTCCCTCCGGTGGTTGTAAGTGGTAGCGCTGCTGTCTCTGAATCGCAGCATTTATCAGGTGTGTTCACTTTTTGCAATTTTGACTTTGCTATTTAGTCTTGCTTCACCCTTTAGTCAGTGCCAGTTGTCCATTGTTCCTGGAGGATTCACATCCCTGCCTGGTCTCTTCTGCTTTGCAGTTCATTTCAACAAAGATAAGTTCTGGCCTTGATTTTTGCTGTCCACATGCTGTGGCCTTATTGTTCAGTTCTTTTCCATGTTTTTGTCTTGTCCAGCTTGGTCTGTATAAGGATTTGTTTAGCCAAGCTGGTATCTCTGGAGATGCAGATATACCCTCCATATCTTTAGTTAGCTGTGGAGATTTTGTATTTTCTGTGGTGGATATTTTCTAGTGTTTTAATACTGACCGCATAGTACTCTGTCCTATCCTTTCTATTTAGCTAGAAGTGGCCTCCTTTGCTAAATTCTCATTTCAGTCTGTGTATGTTTTTTCCCTCTCCTCTCACAGTCAATATTTGTGGGGGGCTGTCTATCCTTTGGGGATTTTTTCTGAGGCAAGATAGTTTTCCCTTTTCTATCTCTAGGGGTAATTAGTCCTCCGGCTGTGTTGAGATGTCTAGGGAGCGCTAGGTACATTCCACGGCTACTTCTAGTTGCGGTGGTAAGTTCAGGGTCTGCGGTCAGTACAGGTACCACCTTCTCCAGAGTACGTCTCATGCTGCTCTTAGGCCACCAGATCATAACAGATATTTATACCATCATTCAAGGGCCGTACAAAATTATCTTCTTAAACATTATTCTGTTATATTTGGTCAAACATTTAATTAACTCAACCATAATGTGATGGCTGAAACTGTTTCTCTTTGGTGAAGTGTGTCATGTTAGGTGGTATTAATGATGTTGCTAATCAGAACTGCATTTCTAGATTTGCAACACTCTGGGGCATAGTCAACTCTTTGCAATAAGTTTTGTGAAGAACTGGCAGCAGGCAGTTGTTCCAAACACAGATGTATATTACACGTTGGGTCTCCTAATAGTGGGAAATTTATCATTGCTCATGTTACGTTTATAGAACTCAAGCAGTTGGAAGTCTGCAGTATACATCACAAAGTAGACACTGAGCCTGCTGTATTAATCACATAGGAGACACTAAGGCTGCTCTATATGCATCACGTAGGATACACTAAGACTGCTGTATACATCACATACAAGACAGCAAGAATACTGTATATATACAGTTGTGCTCAAAAGTTCACATACTCCAGCAGAATTTTAGTTTTCTTGGCCTTTTTTTCATAGAATATGAATGATAACACCAAAACTTTTTCTGCACTAATGGTTACTGGTTGGTTGAAGCCATTTATTGTCAAACTACTGTGTTTTATTTCTTTAAATCATAATGACAACTCAAAACATCCAAATGTCAAGCTGTCCACTCTTCTTGGCAAAAAGCCTCCTGTTCCTGCAAATTCCTGGGCTATTTAGCATGAACTGTGCGCTTGAGCTCTCAACAGAGTGGCTTAATGATATTGAGATCAGGAGATTGAGATGGCCACTCCAGAACCTTCACTTTGTTTTACTGTAGCCAATGACAGGTCGACTTGGCCTTGTGTTTTGAATCATTGTCATGTTGGATCATCCAAGGACATCCCATGTGCAGCTTCCGGGCTGATGAGTACAAATTTACCTCCAGTATTTGCTGATAACGTGCTGCATTCATCTTTTCTTCAACCTTGACCAAGTTTCCTGTGCCTTTGTAGCTCCAGCAACGAGGGTAATGGTGTGCACTCTGGTCAAGGGATGTGGAGGTGCTGGTAAATCAGACCGTGTGGTCAAGTCAATAGTAGAGGAAAAAGTACCGCACACTCAAGATTGATATGATGCAAAAAAGGTATATGCCAGATTTATTTACACAAAAAGAACAAGTCAACAATTGCCACTGTGTTAGTTTGTAGAGAGGAAACCCGACGTTTCGACCCTCCCGGGTCTTATTCATGGGTTTACTGGAAAGCAAATAGACAGTATAAGCAGCTGTTTGTGATATGATATACAAGGAAAATAAACAAGAACAAAAAGGAGATAAACAAGATACCAAAGCACAAAAAATAAAATATACTATGTACAATATATACAAAGCAACCAGAGGTAACGACGGGGGTACTCTGGGGAGCAGCGAAAGGTCAGTCTATGGTAAAGAAGTAATGCCAGCACAACAGTAATTCACTGCTTAAGGAAAAAATAACGTTTACCTTCACTCTTTTGTTACACATACATAGGGGTGGCAGTGTTGGAAGGCAAGACAAAGGTCCTTTAAGGTATAACCTGTCATTATAACAAAGAATCAACATTTATGCAGTGTACAGGTCCTTCTCAAAAAATTAGCCTATAGTGTTAAATTTCATTATTTACCATAATGTAATGATTACAATTAAACTTTCATATATTATAGATTCATTATCCACCAACTGAAATTTGTCAGGTCTTTTATTGTTTTAATACTGATGATTTTGGCCTACAACTCCTGATAACCCAAAAAACCTGTCTCAATAAATTAGCATATTTCAACCGTCCAATCAAATAAAAGTGTTTTTTAATAACAAACAAAAAAAACATCAAATAATAATGTTCAGTTATGCACTCAATACTTGGTCGGGAATCCTTTGGCAGAAATGACTGCTTCAATGCGGCGTGGCATGGAGGCAATCAGCCTGTGACACTGCTGAGATGTTATGGAGGCCCAGGATAGCGGCCTTAAGCTCATCCAGAGTGTTGGGTCTTGCGTCTCTCAACTTTCTCTTCACAATATCCCACAGATTCTCTATGGGGTTCAGGTCAGGAGAGTTGGCAGGCCAATTGAGCACAGTAATACCATGGTCAGTAAACCATTTACCAGTGGTTTTGGCACTGTGAGCAGGTGCCAGGAAGCATGAAGTGCTCCAAAATCTCCTGATAGCTAGCTGCATTGACCCTGCCCTTGATGAAACACAGTGGACCAACACCAGCAGCTGACATGGCACCCCACACCATCACTGACTGGGTACTTGACACTGGACTTCAGGCATTTTGGCATTTCCTTCTCCCCAGTCTTCCTCCAGACTCTGGCACCTTGATTTCCGAATGACATGCAAAATTTGCTTTCATCAGAAAAAAGTACTTGGGACCACTTAGCAACAGTCTAGTGCTGCTTCTCTGTAGCCCAGGTCAGGCGCTTCTGCCGCTGTTTATGGTTCAAAAGTGGCTTTACCTGGGGAATGCGGCACCTGTAGCCCATTTCCTGCACACGCCTGTGCACGGTGGCTCTGGATGTTTCCACACCAGACTCAGTCCACTGCTTCCTCAGGTTCCCCAAGGTCTGGAATCGGTCCTTCTCCACAATCTTCCTCAGGGTCCGGTCACCTCTTCTCGTTGTACAGCGTTTTCTGCCACATTGTTTCCTTCCAACAGACTTACCATTGAGGCGCCTTGATACAGCACTCTGGGAACAGCCTATTTGTTGAGAAATTTCTTTCTGGGTCTTACCCTCTTGCTTGAGGGTGTCAATGATGGCCTTCTTGACATCTGTCAGGTCGCTAGTCTTACCCATGATGGGGGTTTTGAGTAATGAACCAGGCAGGGAGTTTTTAAAAGCCTCAGGTATCTTTTGCATGTGTTTAGAGTTAATTAGTTGATTCAGAAGATTAGGGTAATAGGTCATTTAGAGAACCTTTTCTTGATATGCTAATTTATTGAGACAGGTTTTTTGGGTTATCAGGAGTTGTAGGCCAAAATCATCAGTATTAAAACAATAAAAGACCTGACAAATTTCAGTTGGTGGATAATGAATCTATAATATATGAAAGTTTAATTGTAATCATTACATTATGGTAAATAATGAAATTTAACACTATATGCTAATTTTTTGAGAAGGACCTGTATATGCAATAAGACAGCATTGTTCCAGTGTGAGCATGGGAGAAGGTTATCAGACACGTTTGGCCATGAAGATTAATAGTCAGTCCCAACGAAATGTGTTGTAGTGAAGAATAGAGTCTGATGGTATCCTAAGGAACTAAGGGGCAGTATATGTGGGAACTAAATAAGGAAATAACCCAGTAATATAGAGGAGAACGTTATGGATACCTTGTAAGTCCAATAGTAGCTCCTATAAGATAGGCAGAGGGGTCCTGTTTAGGGTAAACTGCAGTGAACAGAGGAGTCCTGCTGAAGATATGAGCTGGATGAGTTAAAATGGAACGCACTGTGAAACAGAATGTTCAAGTGAAGGGTACCTTAAAGAGGGTCCACTGACTGTTCCTGTGGCATGAATAGAGGGATCCTGTTTAGGGTGAATCGCAGCTTGTAGGGCTGTCCTATAGATAAGGTGTAGTGGGTTAGACTAACAGATGCAGGGGGAAGGTGCAGAGTAAGGGGGCGGAGGGTCCGTATACCTGCTCTGTCCTGAGTCCGGGGGTCAGCGGCGCATCCCGCGCCCAGCTGTGTAGTCCTGGATTGAAGGTGGGGGTTTACCTGCATGTCCTCTAGAAATACCGCCGTACCGGAAGTAAGCACTGAGCGCTTACTAGCAAGTAAGGGCAGGAGGATGCCCATAAGTGGGAGTAATAGCTAAGTGTGCGGCCACAAAGGGATATATGCGTGGGAACAGTTTTGGAACTACAATCCGTGTATAACGGGGGTGGAGCCACAGGCCAGTGGAGAGCTGTATATATGTGCACAGGTTTAGATGGCACAAAAAAAGGGGGGGGGGGGGAAAGGCCCGCTATGGACATATTCAATGAGTCATGTGGAGATATTGTAAAGAAATGGTGAAGGATTGCGTAAAAAAAGAAAAAATGAAAAAATAAAAAAATAAATAATATGGGGAAATGATTATAAAAAAACGAACAGAACCCAAAATAAAGAATAAAAAATAATATGTAAAAATAAAAATAAAAAATAAGATGATAATAATAAAAAATTTGAAATATAGACTAGAACAAAAATGGGGGGTACTGACCATTATGAGGAACTCACCTAATAAGCAGGGGATTCAACGTGTCTGGAAGGCAAAAGGTAGAGATTAGTGTATTATTGTAATAACCAGTCTATTTCCCTGTTGAGACCCTTAGGGGATAGGGTCTCAAGTTTATGGATCCAAAACGTCTCTCTTAGTTTTAATTGTTTAATGTGATTACCACCTCTTCTGGGTCTGGGGACTTGTTCGATTATCTGATACTTAAGTTGTGCCACCGTGTGTTTGTGTTTCGCAAAGTGTTCAGGGAGAGGTAGCCAGGTTTTATTGCAACGGATAGTGGATTTGTGGCTCGCGATACGGTCTTTTATGTGCTGTGTAGTCTCACCTACATATAGCAGGCCACATGGGCACTTGATGATGTAAACAACAAAATTGGAATTGCATGTATAGTAGCCACGGATGGGATATGATTTACCTGTTCTGGGGTGTGTCACGCTGTCGGATTTGATGATATTAGAACAGGAGGCGCAACTAAGGCAAGGCAATGTTCCACGACGTTGTGGGGCCAGAACACTCTGATCAGAGATGGGGTGTAGGCTACCAATGTCTGCCCGGACGAGTCTGTCCCTGATGTTGGGTGCCCTCCTATTGCACATAAGGGGTGGTGTGGAAAAACTAGCTATATTAGGGTATGCTCTTGCTAGAAGGGACCAATGTTTTTTGATGACCATCTCCACTTTGGGCATAAAGGGGTGGAAGGTATGCACAAAAGGGACCCGATTTTCATTGGTGCGTCCCTGAGAAGGCGAGACTGGCTGGAGAGCACGTGTCTTCTCCTGGTTGAGCAAGCGTTGAGGGTAATGTCTCTCTCTGAATTTATTGGACATTCCATCTAGGCGTGTATGGAGTAAGTCAGGATCCAATACTATCCTTGCTACCCTTGTGAATTGGGATCGAGGGAGGCTGTCACGTGTGGCCTTTGGGTGGCAACTGGAATAGTGGAGAAGACTATTGCAGTCAGTTGGTTTGGAGTAAAGGTCTGTTGAAAGATGGCCCTGTGCATCCTTGTGTATAAGGGTGTCTAGAAAGGGGATCTGGTTAGGATCATACTGGATGGTGAATTGCAATTCCGGATAGATGGAGTTCAAGGTTTGATGAAATGATTGGAGTGTATCAGTTGGTCCAGTCCAGATAAAGAAGATGTCATCTATATAGCGAAGATAACAGCTTACGTGTCGGTTGTATCGGTCATCTGCGCTCAGTGCGCACGTGCGGACCATGTGACCACGTCACTTCCGGTCCGGGACCGCGTACTTCCGGTACGGCGGTATTTCTAGAGGACATACAGGTAAACCCCCACCTTCAATCCAGGACTACACAGCTGGGCGCGGGATGCGCCGCTGACCCCCGGACTCAGGACAGAGCAGGTATACGGACCCTCCGCCCCCTTACTCTGCACCTTCCCCCTGCATCTGTTTAGGGTACTGTCACACAGTACCATTTTGATCGCTACGACGGCACGATCCGTGACGTCGCAGCGATCGTATGAATATCGCTCCAGCGTCGTAGACTGCGGTCACACGTTGCAATCACGGCGCTGGAGCGATGCCGAAGTCCCCGGTAACCAGGGTAAACATCGGGTAACTAAGCGCAGGGCCGCGCTTAGTAACCCGATGTTTACCGTGGTTACCAGCGTAAACGTAAAAAAAACAAACAGTACATACTTACATTCCGGTGTCTGTCCCCGGCGTTCTCCTTCTCTCCACTGTGTAAAAGCGCCATAGCCGGCAAGCACAGCGGTGACGTCAGACGTCACCGCTGTGCTCGCTTTCCGGCTGGCAGACGCTCACACAGTGGAGAGAAGCTGAGACGCTGGAGGACAGACACCGGAATGTAAGTATGTACTGTTTGTTTTTTTACGTTTACGCTGGTAACCACGGTAAACATCGGGTTACTAAGCGCGGCCCTGCGCTTAGTTACCCGATGTTTACCCTGGTTACAAGCGAACACATCGCTGGATCGCTGTCACACACAACGATCCAGCGATGTCAGCGGGTGATCAAGCGACGAAAGAAAGTTCCACACGATCTGCTACGACGTACGATTCTCAGCAGGATCCCTGATCGCTGCTGCGTGTCAGACACTGCGATATCGTAACGATATCGCTAGAACGTCACGAATCGTACCGTCGTAGCGATCAAAATGGTACTGTGTGACAGTACCCTTAGTCTAACCCACTACACCTTATCTATAGGACAGCCCTACAAGCTGCGATTCACCCTAAACAGGATCCCTCTATTCATGCCACAGGAACAGTCAGTGGACCCTCTTTAAGGTACCCTTCACTTGAACATTCTGTTTCACAGTGCGTTCCATTTTAACTCATCCAGCTCATATCTTCAGTAGGACTCCTCTGTTCACTGCAGTTTACCCTAAACAGGACCCCTCTGCCTATCTTATAGGAGCTACTATTGGACTTACAAGGTATCCATAACGTTCTCCTCTATATTACTGGGTTATTTCCTTATTTAGTTCCCACATATACTGCCCCTTAGTTCCTTAGGATACCATCAGACTCTATTCTTCACTACAACACATTTCATTGGGACTGACTATTAATCTTCATGGCCAAACGTGTCTGATAACCTTCTCCCATGCTCACACTGGAACAATGCTGTCTTATTGCATATACACTGCATAAATGTTGATTCTTTGTTATAATGACAGGTTATACCTTAAAGGACCTTTGTCTTGCCTTCCAACACTGCCACCCCTATGTATGTGTAACAAAAGAGTGAAGGTAAACGTTATTTTTTCCTTAAGCAGTGAATTACTGTTGTGCTGGCATTACTTCTTTACCATAGACTGACCTTTCGCTGCTCCCCAGAGTACCCCCGTCGTTACCTCTGGTTGCTTTGTATATATTGTACATAGTATATTTTATTTTTTGTGCTTTGGTATCTTGTTTATCTCCTTTTTGTTCTTGTTTATTTTCCTTGTATATCATATCACAAACAGCTGCTTATACTGTCTATTTGCTTTCCAGTAAACCCATGAATAAGACCCGGGAGGGTCGAAACGTCGGGTTTCCTCTCTACAAACTAACACAGTGGCAATTGTTGACTTGTTCTTTTTGTGTAAATAAATCTGGCATATACCTTTTTTGCATCATATCAATCTTGAGTGTGCGGTACTTTTTCCTCTACCTTTGTAGCTCCACACATCCCCAAAACATCAGAGATCCACCTCCGTGCTTTACAGTAGGAATGGTGTTCCTTTCATCATAGGCCTTGTTGACCTCTCTCCAAATGTAACGTTTATGGTTGTGGCCAAAAAGTTCAATGTTGGTCTCATCACTCCAAATAACCTTGTTCCAGAAGTTTTGAGGCTTGTCTCTGTGCTGTTTTGGGTATTGTAGGAGAGATCCTTTGTGGCATTTGCGCAATAATGACTTTCTTATGGCGACTCGACCATGCAGCCCATTTTTCTTCAAGTGCCTCCTTGTTTGAGGCTGATTTACATACATCACAGAGGAGACGCTGAGTGTGGTGTATATAAACACAGCATAGGAAACACTGGGACTGTAGTATATATATCACATAGCTTACACAGGCTGCTGCATAGATTGCACATGAGAAAACTGAGACTGCTGATTTCATCGAACGCTGGCCAGCGTCAGAATATAATCTTTTGTTGCATGCACTGCAGCGTTCAGTAGTGAACGTAGAAATTTAAGGGAGAAAACTGAGTCTGCCTGGGCAGGAGGAAATGTGATCGCAGGCTGTAAACAGCCTACAGGCTGTAGGTTGCCCACCCCTGATGCAATGGATATATCCATTCCATGAATTCTGTTATTTTGTTCTCAATACAGCACAGAAAAATGTCATCTAGAATGCTGCTTGAGGTATTCAGTGTGTGTCCACACAGTTACCTGCATTAAAAGGGTTATCCACTAGTAGAACACCATTCTTGATCTAAATGCTTGGTCTTAATAAAATAAAAAACTTTATACTCACCTCTCGTGCGGACACCATTCCAGTGGTATCGGCACTGGCGGTCCGGGGGCTCCCATGCGGTTGTTGTGACATGTGAGCCAGGCGTATAGAGTGCCTGCCAGGACTATGGGATACTCGGTACCGGGCCGGTTCTTAAAGGGATGTGTCACGGCAGCAATGACCCGGGCTGTGGACCTGGGCGCCCAATAAAATATGAAGTTGGGGAATAAAGTTTATGGAGTAATGTTTGTGACGCCACCTGTTGTACTCGGCCAGGGATAGCTGACGCTGCTTAAAGAGGTCCACTGGGGATGATGGTATTGCAGCAGAGGTGGTATAGCTCCCCACAGGTAGAGCTTAGTCCCCAGGGCTCCCGATGCAGTTGGTAAGGATGATAGATGGTGAAGTGCAGGAAGAATTAGAGGACACAAGGTTGCAATCTCTTTACCTTTTACTGATGACGTTCAGGTACACAGATTACAGGTGGACTTTGGAATCCAGGCAGCCTGGAAGTGATTCAGAATCCCCTTAGCCAGGTGGGGTTGGAAGCCTTCCTTACTGCGCTGTATTCTCAGTCCCTTGCTGCCAGGGGCTTCACACAAGGTCCTCTCTCAACCTGTCCTCTTAGGTGGACACTTCCCGCATGGCAGGCAACTCAATTCTTTTTTCAGGTGTCTGTTCTTGTGGTGACTCCAGGCTCTAATCTGCTGCTATGCCTTCGGTGTAATTGTGGCCAGGATACTTGGAATCTCCTGCCTGCCGGTTTCTGCTGTGGGGCATACAGTTCCCCCCACAACCTCAGACATCCGGCCTCCGGTTTCTAGTGCTTGAACCTGGAGGAAGCCCAGTCGCAGCTATACTACAGTTTCTCTCTCCTCCTGTGCTCCTTCTCCCCTCACTGTCTTCTACAATCTCCCTAACTCCTCCTCCAGCTAGAATATATATAGGGAAGCTACCCTGAAACCGGATCTAGAGCTCCCCCTTCTGGCCTGGAGTCAGAAAGTGTTGTATGTAAGTGTGTAAGTGTTACCTGCTAAGGGGATCCTTCTCACCTCCAGGCATGACATCACCGTCCCCATGAGGAAGGCAATACCACTTTGACAACCGGATTCCTGGGGTGTCACACGTACAATCAGCGTCAGCATCACTGTCAATGCCTTCTGTCAAATTGAACATCAAGAGGAAGTTCGGGCTGCAGCTGATCTCTGACTAGCTCTTCATGTTCAATTTGTCCGAAGGCAGAGACAGTGATGCCGAAGCTGATTGGACACCAGGCACCACGTGTCACAACAACCGCAGGGGAGCCCCAGGAGTGCTGACACTACTGGAATGGCGCTGGCACGGGAGGGGATTTTAAGCTTTTTTTTGCTTTATCCGGGCCATGCATAGGGAATGACAAGGCGTTATCCAAGCAGTGAACAACTTCTTTAAGTCTATAGATTTGATACATCCAGTGTGTCCATAATATATTTTAAGCAAACCAGGCCTATTATACCAATTTCATCTAGCTGCATGTGTCGCTGCTATGTGACAGTCACAACTCTCCATTCATGTGTAGTGACTGTCACACAGCCGCGACACATGCAGCTGCGGAGCTGAACAGCTGATCATTAGGAATGATTCAGGTCTCCTGGTACCCTCTGCAGCTTATTCGGTAAGCGCTACAGCTTGACAAATAAGGAGGGAGCCGAACATATTTTATAAACAATACATTTTCTTGTTTTTATAGGGATATTTACTTGAAAAGAAAATTTGACCTTGTACGCGTGATACAAACCTTTCACGTTTTACATGCGACATAAAAGTACAGTATGTCAATCAGCTCTGTTCCTTCTGTTCCGTGACTTCCTGCCCTCAATTAGGATAATAGGTTTCCTTTAAATGAGTTGTCTGTTTTTGACAATCCCTACTAGTAAAGCTTAATTTGCAGTAAGCAGATCACAAAAAATTCCAAGGATCAGCTTTAACCCCTTCACCCCGAAGCCTGTTTTCAACTTCCTGACCAGGCCATTTTTTTTCAATTCTGACCACTGTCACTTTATGAGGTCAGAACTCTGAAACGCTTCAACGGATCCTGGTAATTCTGAGACTATTTTCTCATGACATATTGTGTTTTATGATAGTGGTAAAACTTCTTCAATATGACTTGCATTTATTAGTGAAAAAAGCGGAAATTTGGTGAAAATTTTGAAAATTTAGCAATTTTCAAACTTTTTGTTTTTATGCCCTTAAATTACAGAGTCATATCATACAAATAGTTAATAAATAACATTTCTACATGTCTGCTTTACATTACCACAATATTGGAAACATAATTTGTTTTGTTAGGAAGTTATAAGGGTTAAAAGTTGACCAGCAATTTCTCATTTTTACAACAAAATTTGCAAAACCATTTTTTTAGGCACCACCTCACACTTGAAGTGACTTTGAGGGGCCTATATGACAGAAAATGCCCAAAAGTGACACCATTCTAAAAACTGCACCCCTAAAGGTACTCAAAACCATATTCAAGAAGTTTATTAACCCTTCAGGTGCTTCACAGGAATTTTTGGAATGTTTATAAAAATTGAACATTTAACTTTTTTTCACAAAATTTTTTACTTCAGATCCAATTTGTTTTATTTTACCAAGGGTAACAGGAGAAATTGGACCCCAAATGTCATTGTACAATTTGTCCTGAGTACGTTATTACCCCATATGTGGAGGTAAACCACTGTTTGGGCACATGGCAGAGCTCGGAATGGAAGGATCAACATTTGACTTTTCAATGCAAAAGTTGCTGGAATTGAGATCGGACACCATGTCGCGTTTGGAGAGCCTCTGATGTGCCTAAACAGTGGAAACTCCCCACAAGTGATAACATTTTGGAAAGTAGACCCCCCTAACGAACTAATCTAGATGTGTGGTGAGCACTTTGAACCCCCAAGTGCTTCACAGAAGTTAATAATATAGAGCCATAAAAAGATAATTTTTTTGTCACAAAAATGATCATTTTGCCCCAAATTTTTTATTTTCTTAAGGGTAACAGGAGAAATTGGACCTCAAAAGTTTTTGTGCAATTTGTCCTGAGTAATCTGATATCCCATATGTGGCAGTAATCCACAATTTGGGGGCATTGCAGAGCTCAGAAGGGAAGGAGCGCCGTTTGACTTTTCAATGCAAAATTGGCTGGAATTGGGATCGGACAACATGTCGCGTTTGGAGAGCCCCTGATGTGCCTAAACAGTGGAAACCCCCCACAAGTGACACCATTTTGGAAAGTAGACCCTGTAAGGAACTGATCTAGATGTGTGGTGAGCACCTTGAACCCCCAATTGTTTCACTAAAGTTTACAATGTAAAGCCATGAAAATTAAAAAATCATTTTTTTTCCACAAAAATGTTCTTGTGGGGGGGAACCACTGTTTAGGCGCATGGCAGAGCTCGGAAGGGACGGAGTGCTGTTTTGGAATGCAGACTTTGATGAAATGGTCTGTGGGCGTCACGTTGCGTTTGCAGAGCTCCTGATATACCTAAACAGTAGAAACTCCCCACAAGTAACCCCATATTGGAAACTAGACCCCCCCAAGGAATTTACCTAGATGTTTTGTGAGAACTTTAAACCCCCAAGTGTTTCACTAAAATTTATAACGCAGAGCAGTGAAAATAATAAAAAAAAATTTTTTCCACAAAAATGATTTTTTAGCCCCCAAATTTTTATTTTCACAAGGGTAACAGGAGAAATTGGACTGCAAAAGTTGTCCAATTAGTCCTCAGTACGCTGATACCCCATATGTGGGGGTAAACCACTGTTTGGGTGCACGGCAGAGCTCAGAAGGGAAGGAGCACCGTTTTACTTTTTCAACGCAGAATTGGCTGGAATTGAGATCGGATGCCATGTAACGTTTGGAGAGCTCCTGATGTGCCTAAACAGTGGAAACCCCCCAATTTTAACTCTAACCCTAACCCCAACACACCACTAACCCCAACACACCCCTAACCCTAATCCCAGCCCCAATTCCAACCCTAACCATAACCCTATCCACACCCCTAACCCTGACACACCCCTAACCCTAATCCCAACCCTAATACCAACCCTAACCCCAACCGTAAACATAATCCAAACCCTAACTCCAACTTTAGCCCCAACCCTAACTTTAGCCTCAACACTAACCCTAACTTTAGCCCCAACCCTAACCCTAACTTTAGCCCCAACCCTAACCCTAATGGGAAAATGGAAATAAATACATTTTTTAAATTTGATTATTTTTCCCTATCTAAGGGGGTGATAAAGGGTGTTTGATTTACTATTCATAGCGAGTTTTTATATAGGGGTTTTTATGTTTGGCAACTGTCACACGCAAAAAGACGCCTTTTATTGCAAAAAATAGTTTTTGCATCACCACATTTTGAGAGCTATAATTTATCCATATTTTTGCTCACAGAGTCATGTGAGGTCTTGCTTTTTGCGGGACAAGTTGATGTTTGCATTGGTACCATTTTCGGGCACATGACATGTTTTGATTGCTTTTTATTCTGATTTTTGG
The DNA here is from genome assembly GCF_051348905.1 of Ranitomeya variabilis. Taxonomy (NCBI): domain Eukaryota; kingdom Metazoa; phylum Chordata; class Amphibia; order Anura; family Dendrobatidae; genus Ranitomeya; species Ranitomeya variabilis. The sequence continues at coordinate 511,868,551 of NC_135232.1, forward strand.
AAGGCAGAATGAACAAAAAACAGCAATTCCTGAATTTCTTTTAGGGGGGGCGTTTATACCATTCCACGTGTGGTAAATTTGATAAGGCAGTTTTATTCTTCGGGTCAGTATAATTACAGCAATACCTCATTTATATCATTTTTTTGTTTTGACGCTTTTACACAATAAAAACTATTTTATATAAAAAATAATTGTTTTTGCATCGCTTTATTCTGAGAGCTATAACTTTTTTATTTTTCTGCTGATGATGCTGTATGGCACCTTTTTTTTTGCGGGACAAGATGATATTTTCAGCGGTACCATGTTTATTTATATTCGTCTTTTTGATCAAGTTTTATTACACTTTTTGTTCGGCAGTATGCTGATAAAGCATTGTTCTTTGCCTGTTTTTTTATTTATTTTTTTCACGACGTTCACTGAAGGGGTTAACTAGTGGAATATTTTTATAGAGCGGGTTGTTACGGATGCGGCAATACCAAATATGTGTACTTGTATTGTAGGCAAGCCACCTCAGTGAAGGACCCGGAAGGAGCCCGTGGCCATTTTGGATCCGGGGTCTCCATGAAGACCACCAGAACAACGCGATTGCATTTTGCTGTTCCGGTGAGAGAGCGCAGGGAGTCCCCTCCTTGCGCGACTGTTCTCTGTGCCATGGTCACTACTGACAGTGGCATCACAGGGGTTAAATGCCCACGATCGGCGCTAGCTAGCTGTATGTGACAGCTGACACCCGCACGCGATCGCCGCAGTGCTCACTGTGAGATCGCGCGATCATGCCGCCGTACTAGTATTGCGGTTTACGGGTACTGGTGAATCTGACTGGAAGTGTGCAATTTCTCCTCAACAATATCACTGGATAAATTGCAGTGGCATGTAAAAGTTTGGGAACCTCTGGTCAAAATTACTGTTATTGTGAACAGTTAAGCAAGTTGAAGACTGAATGATCTCTTAAAGACCTAAAGTTAAAGAAGACAAATTTAATTTGTATTTTAGGCAAAAAAGTACCATATTTTTCAGACTGTAAGACACACTTTTTTCCTCAAAAAATGTGGGGTGCATCTTAGGCTATATGCACACGATGCGGATTTTGCTGGGATCCGCAGCGTTTCCGCAGCAGTTTCCCATGCGTTTACAGTACAATGTAAACCTATGGGAAACGCAATCCGCTGTGCACATGCTGCAGAAAAAAACACGCGGAAACGTAGCAGTTTACATTCCGCAGCATGTCAATTTTGTGCGGAATCCGCAGCAGTTTTACACCTGCTCCATAATAGAAAACCGCAGGTGTAAAATCGCAGTGGAATCCGCACAAAAACCGTGGTAAATCCATTGTAAATCCGCAGATAAAAAGCAGTGCATTTGCCCTGCGGATTTATCAAATCCGCTGCGGAAAAATCTGCAGCCCTCACAGATACTTATGCACATACCCTTATAGTCTGGATGTATCGGCTCTGGCTATGCTGGGGAAGGTGGGGGAGAGGTTTCGGCAGAGCAGGGGGTCACAGAGGCAGGAGCCGGCTGCTGCTGCTAACTCATGTGCACACTGCTAAAGAGAAATTAATATTCACAGCATTCCAAGCCCAAGGGCGTGGAGGGTGATGAATATTCATTTCTCTTTAATAGCATCCTGGTATGATTGGCCCCCATCCCGATCCTGGAATGATTGGTCCCATCCTTTCCTTATCCTCGTATGATTGGCCCCACCCCCATCCTGGTATGATTGGCCCCCATCCTGGTATGCATGGATCCATCAGAAAACATTAAAAAAACAAACCATTACACTTACCTTCCCTCCCTCGAAACGTCCTGTTCCGATGCCAGCAACTGCTTTATGCTTGTAAATACAGTCACGAGTGCCGATATTTAAGAGAAATGAATATTCACCCCATTCCATGAATATTCCACAGTCCTGGCGTGCAGAGCATTGAGTATTTCGGCAGCTGCTCTTTCGCTTGCAAGCAGCTCATGAAGTCTCTGCCTTGCACTGCTTACAAACATAAAGCAGTTGCTGGTATCAGAACAGGACACTTCTGATGGGGCCATGCATATCAAGATAGGAGTAGATGGAGGCTAATCATAAGGATGGGGCAATGCATACCAGGATGGGAATGGGGGTGGGAGACAATCAAATCAGTATAAGGATGGGACCATACATACCAGGACTGGGATGAGGCCAAACATACCAGGGTATGGATGTGACCATGCATACCAGAACCGGGATGGGGGCCAATCATACCAGGTTAAGGATGGGGCCCTGCATACCAGGATATGGATGGGGCCATGCATACTTGGACGAGATGGGGTCCCTGCTTCCCAGGATATGGATGAGGAGGACCATTCCTACCAGGATAGGAATAAGGGGAGCATGCATACCAGTCTAGGGATGAGGAGGCATGCATACCAGGATGGGGATGGGGATGAGGGAGTCATGTATACCAGGGTAGTGATGTGGGGGCCATGCATACCATGGTAAAGATGAGGGGGATAATGCATTCCAGGGTAGGCATGAGGGAGCCATGCATACCAGAGTAGGGATGAAGGGGGGTCATGCATGACAGGATGGGGATGAGGGGGCCTTGTGTATCAGGATGGGGATGAGGGGACCATATATACTAGGATAGGGGATATTAAGTACAGAATTGACCACATTTTTGCTTCAATTTTTTTCTCCTAATTTCCTCTAAAACCTAGGTGCTTCTTATGGTCCGGTGCGTCTTATAGTCTGGAAACTATGTTATATATTTTCATCTCTTGCATTTAAAAATTAAAGAAAGGAAAATGGGCCCATGCATGGTTAGCATCTAGTAGAACCCCCTTTGAAAATATCATAGCTTGTGAACAACTTTTGTAGCCATTGAAGAGTCTTTCAATTCTTGTTTGAGGGATTTTCATCTGGTCTTCCTTGGAAAATTCTTCCAGTTCTGTGAGATTCCTGGGTCATCTTGCATGTTATTTTGAGATCTAGCCACAGATTTTCACTGATGGTCAGATCAGGGGACTGTGAGGGCCATTGTAAAACCTCCAGCTTCTGCCTTTTGATGTAGTCTATTGTGGATTTTGACATGTGTTTAGATCATTATCCATTTGAAGAAGCCATCCTCTTTTCAACTTTAGCTTTTTTACAGATGGTATTTTGTTTGTATCAAGAAAAATCCCTGTGGCGCAGCCTTTGATCAGCAACAATACTGATCAGAGCGCTGCGGACACGGGAAGAGCACAAATGCCCTGTGCAGGATGCAGCGCACAGAAAAAAAAGCGCAAAACAAGTACGCTAAAAATTCAATTGGAGGTGGGGGAGGGGGTACTGGAACAGGGAGGGGGGATGGGAAAGGTGGTGTCACCAAACACTGACGCCAGCTACGCTATGTCTAAAACTACACTGTACTAACTACTATTACTTTCTAAAAAAAAAAATCGGACGTCGCTTAGACTGCGACGTCCGCTATGCTAACTATCTGAAAAAAGAAAAATTTGCGCAGTCTCTGATCAGCAGCAATACTGGTCAGAGCGCTGCGGACACGGGAAGAGCACGAATGCTCTGTGTGGGACGCCGCGCACAAGAAAAAAGCGCATAAAAGTGTGCTAAAAAAATCAATTGGAGGGTGGGGGAGGGGAGGTGGAGGGGGGTACTGGAACAGGGATGGGAAAGGGGTGGGGGAGGCGCTGCTGCTTTTCTGTGATCAATGGAGTCACACAGCAGGCAGATCGTAGCAAAAAGCAGAGAGCACAGCAGGAAGCTGGAGCTGGAGGGTGAAACAGGAGGCAGAAGATCGCCGGGTTGATCACAATGGCCACCAATGGATTCTTTTCTCAGGTGAGACACAGAGGGGCTTGGACAACCGCTCTGCACGCCAAATCTGAAGTAAAGATGGCGTGCAGGGCGGTGATCAGTATCAGAAGCTATTGTTCAGCCAATAAGCGCCCTAGGGGTTAATCAGGTGAGGTGACGTGGTGATCACCCCACCCACTGTGATGGCTGTGATTGGTGCTACGTCACTCAGCACAGATCACAGCCAGTCACATGCTTTTTTTTTAAATAACTTTATTGTTTTATTGCTGTGATTGGCTGGTCAGAATTGACCAGCCAATCACAGTGATCGCCGATGTGGGGGGGCCCACAGGGCTACGTGCGGAGATGGTCTGCTGTCATGGACAGCAGCCATCGGAACCCGGTCATCACGATGCCGCGTGGTGACCGGAAAATGGCGGCGCCGTACTAGTACTGCGCTGGTCAGAAATGCACCTCCCGCAGTGCAGTACTAGTACGGCGGAGGTCGGGAAGGGGTTAAGCTCTGAAACATTGGTCAAAGTTATCTGATGACACAAATCTACAACAGCACCCAAACTTTTGCATTAGACCATTTTCCTTTTTGTAATTTTGTTAAATGAAAAAAAAAAGACTATTTTTTTGCATAAAATTTAAAGGAAATGTGTCATCTTTAACTTTAGGTCTTTTAGAGATCATTTCATCTTCAACTCGTTTAACTGTTCACCATAACAGTAATTTTGACCAGAGGTGCCCAAACTTTTACATGTCACTGTAAATATAGGCAAAGTAAAAGAGAATGTGGACTTGGTCAAGCTATTTGACCAAGTCAGATTTGGGAAAACCTGATATGGGCTTTTATTTTTGGAGAGCTCTGTAGCAAGGTAGTGTAATGGATCTCTCCCTCCAGTCCGCGTCTTGGAAGTGGCCCATGTTTTCACAGTCAAAGAATGAATACTTGGGAAAATTAAACTAATCTCACAGAAAAAACCCAAGAAATAATGTACAAATACTAAAAATTAGCCTTTAATTTAAATATTAAAAACATACATGTGCACTTGACAAAACCATCACCAATAAATGCAAGCGTACTAACAGGAAAGGCCGCAACAGTGTCAAGCCCTATGCTCTCTAAGTGCCCCCTACCTGCCTGCGGAGGTTGGCACCCTATTGTCCTACGCCGTGGCGCCCCCGCTCCTCGTCGGCTATCCCTACTATCCCTGTTAGACCCTGACGGGATAGGGGACGAAATACTCACATATACAATGTATGAATGTAGATAACTTGGAGGGACATAAATATATCAGTAAAAATATCTAGCTAGAACTAGGGTTCTCAACTAGCTTGGTAATCTGTGTCCCTTTACTCTGTAGTTCATCTTATCCAAACACAACAATTCATGGCAGATAGGAATGCTTAATTAGAGATAGAATCAAACACATCTATGATATTGGTCCGTTTGTTCCTATATAATAGGGTCTAAAAATGCTATTAACCTAATGGGGAGATGTATCTGCTGTAGTGTCAGGCATATCCCATACCACAGTTCAGCCTTTTAATACCACACTGCAATATTTCAATTTATAATAAGGGCCTAAAACAGCCAAACATTAGCTCATTAATCAATGACATATTTGTATTTTTGTTGTTATGACCCTAATGCAGACCAAAAACTACACCACATTATATCTTATGTATCTCATGCAAAGAATCATATCCCTTTATACTCAACGCGTTTCTCCCCTCCTAGTTCAAAGGGGTTCATCAGGAGTATATCCAAATAACAAAAAGGGTTACTTAGCTTATGTACAAATTTAGCATGTTGGCAATTCAGATAGCTGCACCACCGGGCCGGTCCCCTATCCATGTAGCGCTTACAGACAAGTGCCAAAACATGTGCATTATATGGGCTCCGAATCATCACCGCACTCATATCACCTGAGTACTTTGGACGCCTACCTCACAACCGGCGCTTACCGATCAGTATTCCTGTGATGTAATCACCACATGCTAAAGACGCTCTGGCGTCATAATAGTGCGCCTTGCCACAGTAGGGTTAGTGACAGTGCGCAAGCGCCAGTACTTCCTCAACTGCGCATGCGCCCGCCGGCACAAAGGGACCAATACATACTGGTCTACTGATGTCCGGACTCATCGCGCAATGTGCGCAAGCGCAACATAACCACATACGCGCATGCGTGCTAATGCTAAATGAAATCAGACGAGACTCGCGTCTGTGCGGTTGTAAGAGAAAGCACTGTAAAGGCGCTAGTTGTTATACAGCCGCGCACCAGCCCCTAAGTCCGGGGACCGGTACCTCAATAGAAAGCATGCAAATATAAAAGGTATATGTACAGCAAGTAGTGTCTAGGTTACCAATAGGGCAACACTATGTGCGCTCATATGCATTCATAACAAGCACCAGTTATACATAAGTTCAAATAATATAATCAATGCACATATACAAAGGGGTTCCAATATTACTATAACTATAATACTAACATATATACAATGCACTTAAAGTAAAACTAATTGATAAACCTAACCAATAAGAAAAGATAATAAATCACCAACCCTATATGTGCCGTATATATTTGGAGCATTATTTATCAATGAAGATCTATCACTATCTATGGATCAATAGATCCAGAATCATTGACATATTTTAGCACCTAGACTATTCAATTCATATCTTATCAATTCAATTACCCAGAACCCATTAGAATATATCAATTTATAATGCACTTTTTGTCAAACATAACAACCATCATAAATATGACAGGTATCAACCGATTATTTGTCCAAAATATGGACCATTATTACATTTCCCTCTGACCCTTTAGGGTCGATACGACAGGTTTCCCCTTACCACTTATCTTTCAACCTATATATATCCAGAGTTATAGGTAGCAGCCAAAGTTCATTTGTTCGTTTAGACCCCCCGGGGTGACTGTTTCCAGTCTATGGATCCATTTAAGTTCTTTTTGTAAAATTCTGCGGTCCCAGTCACCTCCTCGAATAGAAGGGGTCACCAGTGCCACCTCCACAACACAAAATGAAAATGATTTCAGGTCACCTTGATGTGCGGAACTTAAATGGATCAATTAGTTTTACTTTAAGTGCATTGTATATATGTTAGTATTATAGTTATAGTAATATTGGAACCCCTTTGTATATGTGCATTGATTATATTATTTGAACTTATGTATAACTGGTGCTTGTTATGAATGCATATGAGCGCACATAGTGTTGCCCTATTGGTAACCTAGACACTACTTGCTGTACATATACCTTTTATATTTGCATGCTTTCTATTGAGGTACCGGTCCCCGGACTTAGGGGCTGGTGCGCGGCTGTATAACAACTAGCGCCTTTACAGTGCTTTCTCTTACAACCGCACAGACGCGAGTCTCGTCTGATTTCATTTAGCATTAGCACGCATGCGCGTATGTGGTTATGTTGCGCTTGCGCACATTGCGCGATGAGTCCGGACATCAGTAGACCAGTATGTATTGGTCCCTTTGTGCCGGCGGGCGCATGCGCAGTTGAGGAAGTACTGGCGCTTGCGCACTGTCACTAACCCTACTGTGGCAAGGCGCACTATTATGACGCCAGAGCGTCTTTAGCATGTGGTGATTACATCACAGGAATACTGATCGGTAAGCGCCGGTTGTGAGGTAGGCGTCCAAAGTACTCAGGTGATATGAGTGCGGTGATGATTCGGAGCCCATATAATGCACATGTTTTGGCACTTGTCTGTAAGCGCTACATGGATAGGGGACCGGCCCGGTGGTGCAGCTATCTGAATTGCCAACATGCTAAATTTGTACATAAGCTAAGTAACCCTTTTTGTTATTTGGATATACTCCTGATGAACCCCTTTGAACTAGGAGGGGAGAAACGCGTTGAGTATAAAGGGATATGATTCTTTGCATGAGATACATAAGATATAATGTGGTGTAGTTTTTGGTCTGCATTAGGGTCATAACAACAAAAATACAAATATGTCATTGATTAATGAGCTAATGTTTGGCTGTTTTAGGCCCTTATTATAAATTGAAATATTGCAGTGTGGTATTAAAAGGCTGAACTGTGGTATGGGATATGCCTGACACTACAGCAGATACATCTCCCCATTAGGTTAATAGCATTTTTAGACCCTATTATATAGGAACAAACGGACCAATATCATAGATGTGTTTGATTCTATCTCTAATTAAGCATTCCTATCTGCCATGAATTGTTGTGTTTGGATAAGATGAACTACAGAGTAAAGGGACACAGATTACCAAGCTAGTTGAGAACCCTAGTTCTAGCTAGATATTTTTGCTGATATATTTATGTCCCTCCAAGATATCTACATTCATACATTGTATATGTGAGTATTTCGTCCCCTATCCCGTCAGGGTCTAACAGGGATAGTAGGGATAGCCGACGAGGAGCGGGGGCGCCACGGCGTAGGACAATAGGGTGCCAACCTCCGCAGGCAGGTAGGGGGCACTTAGAGAGCATAGGGCTTGACACTGTTGCGGCCTTTCCTGTTAGTACGCTTGCATTTATTGGTGATGGTTTTGTCAAGTGCACATGTATGTTTTTAATATTTAAATTAAAGGCTAATTTTTAGTAAGTGGCCCATGTCCACAATTCTCATTTAAACTTTCAGATAAGTTTTGGGTGTGTCAGTATTTGGTTTTGCAAGCAGCAGAGCAAGAGCTGTGTGTGTGTCAGGTCTGTGTGAGACTGAACACAGGTCAGAGCCAGAGAGAGCAAAGCCAAGGCCACACCCACGAGTTACACAGTAGTGCTGTTGCCCACTGCAATAGATTGTTACAGACTGCTATGGATGATCTGACTGTGAACTGGATGATAATGTTTGAGTTTATTTTTGTAAGTTGTTAAAATAATGGCACCGAAGTGTCGTGAAAGCCGTAACTATAAAGAGTGCAAGAAAATTTAAATTATTCAGGCTATCACCCTGTGCTTGTCTCTCATAGGGTGGTATGAAAGCGGTCATCTGGACGGATGTTTTCCAAGTACTGGTAATGATCTCTGGCTTCTTTGCAATTGCTATTCGTGGTGCTATGCTGGTTGGTGGACCCTCTACTGTAGTGGATATTGCAAGAAATTATTCCAGAATTAACATTGGCGAGTAAGTATAATTGTTCTTTGATTGATTTTTTTTTTTTGTACAATAGTGCCAGTTAGGTTTGTCTATAGTTCATAGAATATGGACACTACATAAACAGATAATAAGCTGGATGCTCTTAAAGATTTGACAACTATTTTTAGTCAAGAGGGTGGTCCCATTTGAGGCATTTATAACATTTACTAGATGGTGTCCCGATTCTAACGCATCGGGTATTCTAGAATCTGTATGTAGTTTATTTATGAAGTTTTCAGAATAATGCAATTTACACACAGGATTCGGCCGGACGCGACTAATTAGCGAAGCGTGGTTCAAATTGCCAGGTAATATATTGCCCAGCCACGTAGTATATTGCCCAGCCACGTAGTATATAGCACAGACACATAGTATATAGCACAGACACATAGTGTATTGCCCAGCCACATAATATATGGCACAGCCACGTAATATATGGCACAGCCATGTAGTATATAGCACAGCCACATAGTATATAGCATAGAGACGTAGTATATAACACTGCCCATGCAGTATATAACACAGGCCACGTAGCATATAGCACAGTGATGTAGTATATTGCCCAGCCACGTAATATATACCACAGCCATGTAGTATATAACACAGCCACATAATATATTGCACAGCCACGTAGTATATAGCACAGCCACCTAGTATATAGCAGAGGCGTAGTATATAACACAGCCCATGCAGTATATAACACAGGCCACGTAGTATATAGCACAGTGATGTAGTATATAGCACAGACACGTAGTATATAGCACAGACACGTAGTATATTGCCCAGCCATGTAATATATTGCACAGCCATGTAGTATATAGCACAGCCATGTAGTATATAGCAGAGATGTAGTATATAACACTGCCCATGCAGTATATAACCCAGGCCACGTAGTATAGAGCACAGCAAGGTAGTATATAGCCCAGCCACGTAATATATACCACAGCCACGTAGTATATAGCACAGCCCACATAGTATATAGCACAGAGATGTAGTATATACCACAGCCCATGCAGTATCTAACACAGCCCATGTAGTATATAGCACAGCCACGTAGTATATAGCAGAGACGTAGTATATAACACTGCCCATGCAATATATAACACAGGCCACGTAGTATAGAGCACAGCAATTTAGTATAGTGCTTAGCCACGTAATATATACCACAGCCACATAGTATATAGCACAGCCCATATAGTATATAGCACAGAGATGTAGTATATAACACAGCCCATGTAGTATATATAGCAATGTGGGCACCATATCCCTGTTAAAAAAAGAATTAAAATAAAAAATAGTTATATACTCACCCTCTGTCCGCCCCCCCGGATCCAGCTGAGGCGTTAACCGATGCTCCTCGCGACGCTCCGGTCCCAAGAGTGCATTGCGGTCTCGCGAGATGATGATGTAGCGGTCTTGCGAGACCGCTACATCATCATCTCGCGAGACCGCAATGCATGGACCGGTCACCGGAGCATTGCGAGGAGCGGGAAAGGCCTCGGCTGGATGCGGGGGGCCAACGGAGGGTGAGTATATAATGATTTTTATTTTTTTTTAATTATTTTTAACATTAGATCTTTTTACTATTGATGCTGCATAGGCAGCATCAATAGTAAAAAGTTGGTCACACAGGATTAATAGCAGCGTTAACGGAGTGCGTTACACCACGGCATAACGCGGTCCGTTAACGCTGTCATTAACCCTTTGTGAGCTCTGACTGCGGGGAGTAAGGAGCAGCTATTTTGCCGCCGGACTGTGCCCGTTGCTGATTTGGATTGGTCGTGGCCGTTTTGCCACGACCAATCAGCGACTTGGGATTTCCGTGACAGACAGAGACAGACAGACAGAAAGACAGACAGAAAGACGGAAGTGACCCTTAGAAAATTATATAGTAGATTTGATGTAGTTCAAATCACCCAACCATCACCAATCTTGAAAACCACTTCAATGCGTAAAAGGAAGTAGGAAACTTGGCAGAAAAAATAAAGGTGCAACACTTACAGTACCTGCTCCTACACTAAAACAATGGAACAGATGCAAGCATAATAGTATCACAATAAGTACTAATGATGACTTTACATAGATATGTATATGAGAGTGCTAATTATAATTTGTAACAGCTTTGACCTAGACCCACGCAGGCGATACACCTTCTGGACATTTGTTTGTGGCAGCACCTTCCTGTGGCTATCCATGTATGGGGTCCATCAGGCCCAGGTACAGCGCTACATATCCTGTAAATCGGAAAATCAAGCTAAGCTGTGAGTGATCATCTTCTCTTCTCTGCTGCTAAGCGAATTCAAAAGTCAGTTTTTTCTCATTGACAAAAGGGGACTGATTTCACCAGTGTGTCGGATTTTCATACGTTCTCGATCTGTCAGATTTTACCACGCATGTGTCATTTGTTTTTGTTGAATTAGGAAAAAAACTGATGGCAGTTTCCTAAGTTTCTCCAAGGATTACTCAGTGAAAAATGGGCAGTACATGGCTGCAATATAGATTGCAACTGAGTGCTGATTTGTGTTTCATGGAACCGTTCGCTTGAATGGAGAAGTTTGATCTGCAAATAGGACACAAAACAGACGTGTATTATAGGGAACCTGTCGCCAGTTTTTTATGTACGAACCAATACCACCACCTTCCTCAGCGTCTATGCTGCATTCCAGAAAGTTGTATACTATGCTCTGATTCCCCTGTATATCACCAAAAAAACATTTGAAGTGCTCCAACGAGGTGTGCAAATTCGGACGCATCCTGCGTCATCCACATAGCCGAATGAAATCACGTGCTTGCACAGGGACATCGCCGGTTCTGGCCGGCTGTAAGCAGAGCCTAAAACTTAACTGTGCATGTGTCAGCACAAGTCTTTCTGACTCCTGCTTACCGGAACCATTTTTCCCATATTTTTTGTGCCCTGTTGCCGGAATTAAACTGGATTCCTGGTTTTGAAGGAACTCCATAATGAGAAGCATGGGATTCTTCAGCAGACCTCTGACTGTCATCACAATCCATCTGTGACCAGTGTCAAGTCATGGGCGTGCTGATGGGCATATGGAATGACACACCATCATGCCGATGTATGTTAAATGCTGCTGTCTGAGGTTGATAGAAGCATTCAACAGGTTAGCAATCCACTCCACCTTCGATTGTTAGAGGCAGGTCCATACACCCGCTTCGGACTTGCGCCTTACGTGTATGGCAGATGTCGTTAAGGTGTTACACCCTGCAGCATTATAGAAACTATAACTATGTCACATGATACAGAAGATTTTATTTTTCAAACATTTAACTGTATTAGTAAGATAATATAGTAGAACAGGACTGACCATTGAGGCACTAAAGCAGTATTCATAACCCCTCAGTCAAATGCAACAATGTGTAAGAGCAAAGTCTGCAAAGAAATACAAAAATATATAAAAAAAAATCCCCAAGAGCTATAATTAAGTGTAAATGGGCTTTTTTAAGAGTCATTCCCTTATTCTTCCACATACAGTATAAGGCATTGTCTAAGTGTTCAATTCTACTATATTTGGAAAACTGTTGTCATCAATATTTCAGAACATTTCTTTCACAAGCATACAAATCTTAGCCTGGTCTCTGCAAAAAAATCATTGTTATATGTAATGCATCCAATTATCTGCTACGCTTCATGGTGATCTTGTTTAAAATGGTAAACTCTGGGAATAATTGCTACTTGACGGGAATCTATCATCATGATTTTACCCCAGAAACTATTTAGATGTGTATGTAGCTCTTTCAAAGACATATCTAGCAATACCTTTACATGGCCAGTCCATTCCGTTCATTACGTTAATTACATTATTCTCTGCCCAGCACCGCCTCCTCCTGCTTGACTGACAATCCCTATGATTTGTGACTTCAGGTAAGGGAGCTGTCAGTCAAGCAGGAGGAGGTGACACTGTGTGGGGAATAGAGCTGGAGTGACAGGGACTTCAGATTAACAATTGTTTTTAAGCCTTTCAGGTAGACTCCTGTTCTGTCAGAGAAAGCTTCTGGAAAACAACTGAACTCAGGTTGCTAAACCCAGAGCCACAGTAATCTGCTAATTCTCACATATCGCTTCAATATTTAATGCATGGTTAGAAGGAATTCTGCTATGTGTGTATTATGTAAAAGTACGCAAAATTATGCAGAAAGGCATGATACGACAAACAATATCTGGGCCTAGAGGTGGACTATATTGTGGATCCGATCAAATACAAAAAAGAAGAGACATTGGAAAGATCATAAAATATTATGGTGTCATATTCATAGAATAGAACACAGTTTTAGGCTCGGACTAGTTAAAATGCTTCTTTCCAGCTCCTGTTGGTTTTGCTTGGATTGCAGCTTGAGAGTGTATTTTCTTGCAGAGCAATCTTGGTGAATCAAGTGGCTCTTTGCGTCATCGTGTCCAGCGCGGTCATCTGTGGAATTATAATGTTCACATTCTATGTGAACTGTGACCCTCTTCTTGCCGGATATGTCTCTGCTCCAGACCAGGTAGTTATATAGTCACTTATTTTTGGAGTTAAACTATCTTGACCTGTTATAAATATTATGTATTTGCTGCCAGTGGAATTAAATTGTTAGGTATTTATATGTACTTTGTTATTTAGTGGAGATACCTCTGCATAACCGAAATATTAGTACCAAAAGAAAAAGAAACACAAAAAGAGCTTGATTTTAAAATCTTTACAAAAGGTAAACTGGAAAATACACAATCATAGGCTTTAATGTCACTGACAAGTTCATTGTTGGATCTAGCAGCCATAACATGGATTTCTGAAACTGGCAGTTGGCTGTAGAAAGCTATCTTTGGTGAAAATATTTGGTTAAACATCCTTCTCTGCCATCTTTTTTATCCACTCACAAACTGTATTTTTGGCATTCTTGCCTATTCTTCTCCAATACACATGGGGCCTGATTAATTAAGATGTTTACGCTAGAACTCTTGCGCAAAGCATATTAAAAAGTTGCAAAAAGTTTTCATGCAAGCCCTTCCTAATGGATTAGGCACATCCATGCCAAGTGTGCACCATTGAGCCAACTAACTTATAAGCATCCTCAAACTCCCCTGATTCTGCCACTGGTTTGTGTGGTGTAATTCCACTGCAGAGATTCACATTTGTTGCTTTTTGAGCACAATTTGTGAAATCTCTGCCTGAAGTCTAACTTGGTGTTTCTTCAGAGCGTTCTCTAGGTGCATGCGCTGTCACTCCTCCCTCCCAGATGCTGCCAATCACAGCTCAGCATTGTGTCAGATGGCTAGTACATGGAGACTGGCAGTGTCTGTGAGGGAGAGGTGAAAGCGCACACTCCTAGAGAAGACTTACCCTGTTGGACTGCAAGAAGAAATTTCACATACTGCTCTCCAAAATCATTAAATATGAATATCTCTGCAATGGAGTGACATAGAGCAATGAGAAGAGTGTCAGAATCAGGGGAGCTTGAGGATTTGTACAATGTTCTCTTAAAACATCGATATCCTATTTAGATCTACAAATTATGAACACCATATACTATTCTGATTATAGCTTAATAGTTATGACTGCTACTTTTGTGTTATGTGATTCCATTTATGCATTTGGCTGAATAAAAGTAGGAATAAAGGTAACATTAAAAGAAAAAATTAGAATAACTTTTGCCTTCTAAAATAAAACATCTTAATAGATGTTTCATTATATGCCCCAAACAAAAACTATGACTCTTAACACTGACAAGTAGTGGCAATTCACTGAAAGAGGCACAGCTGCATTGTCCTCATGAATAAGATTTCTAATAGTCAAGTGACACTGGTAAATCAGGGTGGCATGTTGGTATTTACAAGGATTTAGGTGTGGAAAAACCCAGCCTAATATTTTATTTTGTTTTCTTCTAGTACATTCCATTCTTGGTGTTGGAGATATTTGAACAATATCCAGGTATCCCGGGTCTTTTTCTTGCCTGTGCATACAGTGGGACACTCAGGTACAATTCAATTCATGAATATGAACAATCAATAGTAGTGTGCAGACGCAATCTTCTATTTCATCTTAATTATATTTTATTTTGCTACAGCACAGCATCTACAAGCATTAATGCTATGGCTGCAGTGACACTGGAGGACCTCATTAAGCCAAGAATGCCACAAATTTCTATGGCAAAGTTAATAATAATTTCAAAGGCATTGTGTGAGTATGATGTACTGCCAATATAGATGAGATATTATGCTGATTATCAACATGCTTTATACTGTGTATAAGAACAGCCTTGTGCTGGACTCATATTATTATCTATTACATTACCAAAAAGTTTTTGTGCTTAGTTGGTGTTGCACTGATGTTTGTTACATGTTATTCAAACTTCAGCATACAGAAAAGGTTTTAAGAAAGTCCGCTTTTCAACAAACCTACAATAATGTTGTGAATGGGCTTCCACAGATATCTGTAACCAGTACAGAGGACTACTACATAAGGCTATGTTCACACATTGCATTTTTCTGCAGGCAAAACCTGTTCTCTTGGCAGTAAAGAATTTGCTTACGAAAACTTCAGCTTTGCTTTCACTACATAAGTAGAAACGAACCATGAACAATGCAAGGTGTGAGGTCACCAATGCAAGACATATGTGAAACCAAAAAACATTTTGTAAAAAAAGAACAATTTCATCAAACTATTTAGTGTAAAAAGATTTTTCTGAAAAACTGGTGACTATTCTGAACAAAAAAGTTCACATAAGTTTATGACAAAATACACAATTACAAATGTAATAGTGGGGGTAGATGAATTGGTCAGGAATAGTTTACTTAAAACATTGGCAGAGCATTGAATTTGTAGGACAAGATTTACTTTCACACTTTGGTCAGCCCTTGAGTTGATCAGGTATTGTACAATATCACACCTCGGTCAGCCCTTGAGTTGGTCAGGTATTGTTAAGTTTCACACCTTGGTCATCCAATGTTAACTTTACACACATCACTAAGTCAATTAAACTGTACTAATCCTATCTACCATTCTCAGGTCAGGAGACCAAGACATTATGGTTTAAACCTGGGAAAAACATAAAATAAATGAGCTTTACATCCTGCTGTACCTGCTTTCTTTCACTAAAAACACAACAAAACCTGATACCTGCATTTTTTGCTGCATTTCTGCATTTACTCATTGCTTTTTATGGGTGAAAAAATGCTGCAAAAACACTGATAGAAGTGACATGCTGCAGTTTTCAAGAATCCCAATGTGTGTGCATAAGATTTCTGAAATCTCACAGCTTTTGCTGGTACTGTAAAATGCAGCTTAAAACTTCCATTAAAAAATGCAGCGAAAGCACAACATGTGAACATAGCCTAAAAGGTCAGATTGGAGGTAATAAACTCTGGATGAGTTGTGCACAATGATTTGTAGGCGCTGGGTTCCTAGGTCTGAATCCCACCAAGGATAACATCTGCAATGACATTGTATGTTCTCCCCGTGTTTGCGTGGGTTTCCAGGTTCTACGGTTTCCTACCACACTCCAATCACATGCTGATAGGGAATTTAGATTGTGAACCCAATGGAGAACGTTATGATGATGCCTATAAAGTGTTGCGGATTATGTTGGTGGTATATAAACAAGCATAATAAATAAATAGCTTGTGGGCTAAAGTACCACATACACATCATGCATGGTAACTATTACAGGCTTTATTACAGTAGGTCTTGCAACTAAGGATGCTAATAGACCCTGGGGCCAGAACACACTGTGTAAGCCCACTGTCTCTTCCAGTTCACATTTTCATACAATAACAACCCTTACCCCACAGTTTGTCAGCTGTTGTCTCCCTCCTTCCCTGTGCTGTGTACCCTTGTTTCTTACATCTTGTTGAGTTTTCAGCCCCCTCACTCCTGCAGACTTCTGAGCACTCTCCTTGCTGCAGACTTCAGCGTACTCCTCCCTCTCCCCTACATATTACGGAGCCATTTCACAAGCATCACGGATGTACGGGTGTGTGGAATAAGCTGCATTTACCGCGTGCAGGAATATAAGACTGTAAATGCGGAGACTGATGTATTTACCAATGTAAAATATCTACAGTATGTGCTTACAGTATGTCAGAATTAAATTGGAAGGATTTTGTCTGCAGCACTTTCCCTGTTTCACAGTATTATTTGCAGATAATATTTGGACAATGGCAGTATTTAATGTGTGTTGTGTGGTCTAAATATTTTATGACTGTATGTCTGAGTTTTTTGGACCATCTTGTGGTATTACTTGCCTTCCAGGTAGAGATCACTTTTTAGATAAATTGTGTCATAAATCATATTTCTATTGGAAAGGCAGATGTACCGTATATACTCGAGTATAAGCCGAGATTTTCAGCCCAAATTTTTGGGCTGAAAGTGCCCCCTCGGCTTATACTCGAGTCACGGTCGGCGGTGGGGTCGGCGGGTGAGGGGGAGAGGGCGCTGAGGCATACTCACCTAGTCCCGGCGATCCTGTCGCTCCCCCTGCCCGTCCCACGGTCTCCGGGTGCAACAGCCTCTTCCCCTGAGCGGTCACGTGGGACCGCTCATTAGAGAAATGAATAGGCTGCTCCACCTCCCATAGGGGCGGAGCCGCATAATTCATTTCTCTAATCAGCGGTGCCGGTGACCGCTGATAGAGGAAGAGGCTGCGGCACCGAAGACCAGCTTTCCGGGGGAAGGAGCGGGACGCCGGGAGCAGGTAAGTATCGCATATTCACCTGTCCGCGTTCCACACGCCGGGCGCTGTCTCCATCTTCCCGGCGTCTCTCTCTCTCTCCTCACTGACTGTGCAGGTCAGAGGGCGCGATGACGCATATAGTGTGCGCGCCGCCCTCTGCCTGATCAGTCAGTGCAGAGAGACGCCGGGAAGATGGCGCCGAGGAGCTGCAAGAGAGGTGAGTATGTGTTTTATTATTTTTATTGCAGCAGCAGCAGCACAGCTATGGGGCAATAATGGACGGTGCAGAGCACTATATGGCAGAGCTATGGGGCAATGGTGCAGAGCACTATATGGCACAACTATGGGGCAGTAATGGTGCAGAGCACTATATGGCACAGCTATAGGGCAATAATGGTGCAGAGCACTATATGGCACAGCTATGGGGCAATGGTGCAGAGCACTATATGGCACAGCTATGGGGCAGTAATGGTGCAGAGCACTATATGGCACAGCTATGGGGCAGTAATGGTGCAGAGCACTATATGGCACAGCTATGGGGCAATAATGGTGCAGAGCACTATATGGCACAGCTATGGGGCAATAATGGTGCAGAGCACTGTATGGCACAGCTATGGGGCAATAATGGTGCAGAGCACTATATGGCACAGCTATGGGGCAATAATGGTGCAGAGCACTGTATGGCACAGCTATGGGGCAGTAATGGTGCAGAGCACTGTATGGCACAGCTATGGGGCAATAATGGTGCAGAGCACTGTATGGCACAGCTATGGGGCAATAATGGTGCAGAGCACTATATGGCACAGCTATGGGGCAATAATGGTGCAGAGCACTATATGGCACAGCTATGGGGCAATAATGGTGCAGAGCACTATATGGCACAGCTATGGGGCAATGGTGCAGAGCACTATATGGCACAGCTATGGGGCAGTAATGGTGCAGAGCACTATATGGCACAGCTATGGGGCAGTAATGGTGCAGAGCACTATATGGCACAGCTATGGGGCAATAATGGTGCAGAGCACTATATGGCACAGCTATGGGGCAATAATGGTGCAGAGCACTGTATGGCACAGCTATGGGGCAATAATGGTGCAGAGCACTATATGGCACAGCTATGGGGCAATAATGGTGCAGAGCACTGTATGGCACAGCTATGGGGCAGTAATGGTGCAGAGCACTGTATGGCACAGCTATGGGGCAATAATGGTGCAGAGCACTGTATGGCACAGCTATGGGGCAATAATGGTGCAGAGCACTGTATGGCACAGCTATGGGGCAATAATGGTGCAGAGCACTGTATGGCACAGCTATGGGGCAGTAATGGTGCAGAGCACTGTATGGCACAGCTATGGGGCAATAATGGTGCAGAGCACTGTATGGCACAGCTATGGGGCAATAATGGTGCAGAGCACTGTATGGCACAGCTA